>NW_021604705.1:1315493-1332050 GCF_004785775.1 Grammomys surdaster
GCCTGGCTCGAGTTTCTGCAGCCTTGTGAAAGAGCCTAAGCCTGGCTAGAATTCGAGACCAGTCTTAGTCACTTCCATACCAGAGTGACTCAACAGGACCTGTTTGGCCCTGCCTCTGCTCTGCTGTTGCTGATATAGAGCTTTGCCATTGGCCCTGTTAGCCACCCTTCCCTGCCCCCTATCTCACCTCACCAAAGCACCTCCTCCCTATGCTCCAAGTTTATATAAACAAGAGGTTGTTACATTAAAGTTGAGTTCCTGCCTTGAGAAGACTCCCAGCCCAGGCCCAGTGTGTTTCTTTGGGCCACTGACACTCACCATCCTGCTCAGCTCCAGAGAGATCTGAGCAGGACCAGGACCTCTCTCTTCTCTCCCCTGGACCTGCTGGCTGAAAAGAGCTGACAGCCACGGATTAGAAGAAAACCTAGGAAGGTTTATTACTTTTTATTACTTTCCTTTTATAACACAGTTCCTCAAATCTTGCTTCTATGATAACAAAAAAAAAAAGCAAGTCATTAGCAACTATCACCAAGGACTCTCCCTGCCACCTGACCAAGAACTTGTGAACTTACAATATATAGGATATGGATAGTCAAACGAGAACATTAAATTGGCTTTAAGATGCTTTGTCTTACTTTTTTGCTGCTCCAACAGAATTTAAACTGGGTTATTTTGAAGGATATTCGGTCCTGCCAGCCTAGTCATTGTTGTGGTTCATAAACTTTTAAAGTCAAGCAGGACTACTGATTGTTCCACTTTTATCTTGTATGTAAACGATAGCTCTCTAATTGGATTTACGGCTCAGTCAATTGGAGGAAATTCATGACTATTATAAAAGTAGCCAATATCCATGGCTACATAGTTCAGAGACCCAAGAGGAGACCCTTCTACTGTCATTTCCCTAAACCAATATAATTTCTGTTTTCTACTTATCCTTATACCGATAGACAAGTGTGGCTCCCCCCTCACCCCTCATTCAAAGGCTTTTATCTTTGTAACATCTGGAAACCATTACAGAAATCCAATACTGACAAAAACCCATGGAATAATGCACTGTTATGTACCCAGCCCCAGCTGATACATCTACATAACAGTTACACCTAAAGCTCAGAGAAAACCCACAGGAAAAAGGGTAGAAAGATTGTAAGAGCCAGAGGCTTAAGATGCCTGCTGCTAGATGGTGCCCTCTAGAGAAAACGGACCCATGAAACATTATGGTTGCCTGAACAAGCCAGGCACGATGACACCCACTGATGTGCCAGCAGGCGGGGAGGAAATTCTATGAGGTCTTACTCTAAACAAACTGCTACAGTGGAAGGTAGTCAATGTCTGCTGAGAAAGGAAGAATCAGGTTCCTACAAGGATGAGTTCCTGCATAGATTGTTTAGTTTCAAATCAGCCTTGGACACAAGTATGCATCAGCAACATAATATAGATTCAGTAGGTTGTATGAACAAGTATACACACACATACACACATATAATTGTATGTGGTGTGTGTGTTTATATGCGTAAGCACACATCTATATACATAGAACAAGAAGAGACTTGAAATTCAGGAGCACAAGACAAGTTGGGGTAGGTAGTAAGGACAAGGGTGTTCTAGATAGAGTGCTCTTGTAAGCAGTCCCCCCTTACACACATACACACACACACACACATACATACACACACACACACACACAGAGAGAGAGAGTTTTTCTTAATTAAAGATTTATTTTTTCCCCTAGCAAGAGAAGCTAGACACTTAGGAGTATCATTCTGAGATGTTGTAGGCTTTGGTGAGAACTTTGTGCTGCCTCAACTCATGGCAAACAGAAGAAAGGCATGTAAAAGAAGATAAATGTGACTGTGTCCTTGTTTATAACAACTCACTCTTCAGGTAGGTGTGGGATCACTCTGTAGTGATAGGCATTAACCTTTCATAACTAAATAATCTCCTCTCTGAAACTTTATGTCCTAATATCATTGCAGTGGCAATTGATTTCAGCAGATATTTAGAAGACTTATACCATGTCCAAGATATAACATTCAAGAATAGCTGCATATATACATATAAAGTGATTCAAATTAAACACGGACATTTTAGTCTTTATATATAATCTTCTTGGCAACTATACTATTTTTAACACAAAGCTAATTTTTACCCTCATATATACTTAAGAAATTTTAGTTTTTCTGATGTTTGATGATGTTTCTATCATTTGAACATAAATATCATTTTTACAAAAAGTCCAATAAAAGTATGCCTGTCTTTTAATCACTTAGTGCCTTGCCACTAAGTACATAATTTATATCTCCTCTCAGATAATGAAAACGCACCAGAGCCATTCCTATCCATTTGCAAGAAATGTCTAAACCCACCAAATGGTTGTATCTTTGAATTTCAACATGGAATATTAAGCAAAAGATAATGAGATGTTTCACAGATATTAGCCTGGATCTAATCTATGTATTTTATTAGCATAAATCCATTTGTTGTTACCTAATCAGTATTCTCTTATTCGTTTATTCCAAATAGCAAGATTTTTTTAGCCATGAATGTGAAGCAAAAGCAACAGAAATTCAGTGTGGCTCCTCATCCCACCTCCTCTCTCCCCACACACACCATTGACAGCCTTCATTCACCCAGTGGCTGTCAGTTGAGCTGACCTCAGCATTTTTATTTTTATTTCACACTTTTATTCCTTGTGTGTCTTTGTGAGTGCACCTAATGGCGGTCTGGACATTTTGCTTGCAGGAGTTCATCCACTCCTTCTACAGTGTGGGCCAAGACTGAGCTCACGTTGACAGGCTTGGCTGGAAGTGACTTTGCCTGCTGAGCCAAGTCACTGAAATCACCTTAATTTTCTTAATTACCTTTTGCTAGGGCAGCCATTTTCCTTTGGGTAAGAGTAACACCACATCATGAGACAACTGAAGCTTCCAGCCTTCTCTAAAGTTCCACTTAAACAAATAGACGTTAAAGAAAAAAAAACTGCTTGTAGCACAGCAACTTCTATTTCATGTTATATTTCATTATAAATTAAAGAAAAAAGAAAGAATCTCTATCAGATCAAGAACAGTCAAGAAGCTAGTATCTCTGGAGTTACAAACATTGAACCATCAATTATGTGACAAAAAAAAAGACGTTGAAAAAAGTGGATAATCAAGAAATGAAAGAGTAAATCTCAGTGATGAGAAAAATGAAGGAGAATATTGTTTAAAACAAACTTGAAACATTTATTTCAAAATAAAGCATGTTAACAGAAATGTGAAATAAAATCCGCCAAAGAGAATACATCGTTGACAAAGCCACAAACTAGCAGCCTTGCTAAGAACCAAAAAAATTAAAACTCAAAACTGGGTAGTATGGAGTCCCCAGTGTCAGCCTCACATAGGGATAGCCTATGTTTTGTTATTTATAACTTGTTTTGACAATAAATCTAAGTTTCCTGAAAGGAATTTTATGCATTAAAACAACAAAACATAAATTGTAAAAGAATGAGCACTCTAAAATAAGACTTAGACTGGAAATGAGTGATATGCACAGGTGAATCATGGGTTTTGAAAACAAATTTTGATCCCTATAATTTTATCTCTGAGCTTCCTATCAGCCAAATAAACATAGAAACAAAAATTAGTTTATTATATAGGCATCTCTTTGTATGGAAAAACTAAATAAATATTTCCAAGTGTTTATGTTTCAGATGTCATATTTAAAGAAATGAAAACTTCAGCTCAACACATCAAGTATCCATCTCTGCAAAGTTAAAATCATTAGCAAAAACAAATTTTAAAATAACTTCTTTATTTTAAAAACTTAACTCATATTTTTATATTATTACAGCTCAGGATACTGTCTAAATTAAGAAGTAACTCATCTCTTCAGAGTTTCAACTTCAAGTAGTCTTTCAAATGAGTAAGAGCATATATTGGGATTGCTATGTTACTATTAGCACCAAGGCGTTTCTCCATATGAATCTATACACTAAGTGTGTGTGTGTGTTTGTGTGTGTGTTTGTGTGTATGTGTGTTGCCAATGTATTGAATTTTTTATAGATTGTCACAAGCAAAAGGCACTTACAAAAGAGAATTTTAAACTTGTATTCAAATTCTTTTCTTATAATACATAACCGTATGCCAAAGGTTACTAGGACATAATCAGCTAACTTCTCACTGGAAGGCACTTGGTAGAGATATTGGGCAGATGCCTGATTCTCCTTGCACTCAGCTCTTCTTCATATTGGCTTGAAACAACCTTCATTGAAGCTCTGTTCTTTTTTTCCCCATAGAAAATACATATTTTAGTGCAATACATTGTACAATCAGTACTTTAGCTGCAATCACTAATAATTTTTAAATTGGAAATTGTTAGGTTCGATATTATCAACCATTCAATCTATCTGACACTTGATCCCGACATGGTTTATATTTTATTTCCAAAATATAAAGCAGAAACTTGTTTGTTTTAATTTGATTACTAAAGATGAATAAACAAGATAGAAGATAAATGCCAAGTCACAACAAAAGTCACAAATTAAAGCCCTTGGATATTGACTTCCTTCTTATGGAAATTTTCTGAAGTTAAATAAACACAGGTTCATTTAAATAAGAATGGTGACACTATTTCCTTCAGATAAATTGTAAACAAAAATTTTTAGGGCATTCTGAAGGAGAAGGCAGGGATGAAAAGACAAGGAAAAGAAAGCAGTTTGCTAAATATGATATTTGATATTAAAAGAAATATTAGCTCAACATGTAGCCCAGTCTTTATTGAAAATATATGAAAGTAGAATGTAGTCATGAATTCAAGAAGAGGAGACCTGTGACTTCTCTACTAGAGGACATGTCTTCATAATTATAGTCGAATCATGAAAAATATATCAGTTTGGGAGCTTTATAAGATGATTATTCTATCCCTACCCATAACTATCTTGAAAATGCTCATGACTAACTAAGATAGGCATTAATAAAAAGCACTAGGTCTAACTATTCACTTCCTTATTCAGGAAATTCCTTTTTCAGAAACTGTGAAGTTTCCATCATTTCCAGATAACATCTCTTGTTACTGGATATACATTTGTAATTTTACAAAAGGAAGTTAAAAGATTTGGGTGTGTTTTGGATGTGTGTGTGTGTGTGTGTGTGTGTGTATACCATTCAAGGACCATGGTATATGAAATTGACACTTGAAGGCATCTCAGCCACAGGGTACTTTAGGTAATAAAGCAGACTTTTCAGTTCCTCTTGAATTTTAACTATACTGTGCCCAGGAAGGAATCCAGACTTGTAACCCACTCTAATTTTTAGGAAAGTTATGATGAAGTATATAAAATAGGTTAAAATATGCAGCTCTGGTTAGTAACTAATGGATCAAGTGCAAGAATGAGTGTCTTACTATTAACCACAAGTAAATTAAGCAATATATAAAAAGACACACTGAAATCAATCTAAAGTTGAGATGAGATTTCAGAGTACATAAAAATAACTAAGAACCAATTGAAGACTATGTTTATATTGCTGAGAGGACATTATTTACTTTATTGAATTCAAATATAGTGATAGATTTTTTTAAGTTTTTCTTAACAAATCCTTCAATTATTTTAACCAAGTCGTACATGGTTGGTGACTATAAAGAACTTTAATATTTGGTAGGTGCGTGTCTTGAACACAGTCAGTCATGTGTATCTAGCTACCTATCTAACATATGGGTATGTGTACCTAATTCTGACTCTTAGAGGCATCATACAATCATAGTATTTTAAAGTTTGAAAAATATAGAGAACAAAGATCCTAAAATTTAGCAAAGTATCTGTGTTTTAAATAGACTTTTATATTCAGTATTAGAAACACTTCTACCTTATCTGTACCTGTCGTGGATTTAGAGAAACATAAGCCGTTTCAAATCAATTATTCACATGCTCATTAAAAGGAAAACACAATTTTCTATTTTTTCATGCAGAACAAACAGATAATTATAAGATACTTCCGTGTTAACTTTCAAAATAGAAAGAGAATTCTACTCTAATATTTTCAGTTTACTAATCTGTGAGTACTTTTAAAGGATAAAGGGGATAACATCTGAAATGTAAATAAATAAAATATCCAATTAAAAAACACTTCATTGCTTTATTTATCAATCACTTCATTTCATATTTATGAAAAATCTATATAATGATATTTGATACATTATAAATGAAATCTCTTTATATATGTGTGTGTGTGTGTATGTGTGTGTATTAGTACGTGTGTGTGTATACGTACTTATGTCTTTATACCTCTCTTTTATACTTTGAGGTTATTATCTCCTGTTTCCATTAAACAGACATAGCTTGAATATAAGACATTTGTATAATTGTATTTAAGTATCTGGATACTTGACCATATTATACATTAGACAGTGAAATGTCAAGTCTATATTATACAGGTATAACTATAGCAAAAAATTAAAAAATAAATTTTATTAAGTTGAAAAATAATTGTCACCTTTTTCCTTTCCATAACAGAATACAAAATATTCTTAATCAGTAATTGTACTTTATGTACTGCTGAGGCCATGTCCAGCTTTTAAACAGCTCTGCTAACAACAAGTGTGTAGAATCAGCAGGGAGACATGGGTTAAAAGAGTAAGGATAAACATTAAGCACCGGAGGCTTGGTGAAAATTTATTATCAGCTAACATTCCAGTCTGTAGTTCTAGGTAAATGGAATATTGGGAAGTTACAATAATAGGCAGCTTCCAGTTTTAGATCATTTTAGGAAATTAATTTGAAAATATATTATTATAGTAGATACCTATTTCAAAACTTTAAATGAGTGTATTTATTTATTGCATGATTAATGAGTTTAATATTCATATTGATGGCATACGAATACTTGAATGTCAACCTGGCTCTAACTTGAAAGCTATTGTTGAATATGGAAATAAATACATATCTACATTATTTTTAATTTGATGCTTTACAACCTGTTGATCAAAATGACAAGCACACACTCTAGAGTCTAGGAAGTAATGACTTATTTTGCCTTAGAGAGAAAGACATCATGCCATAGAAAGAGAATTTAAACCAAATAAAGACTTATCTCAACAATCCAACAGGGACACACAGCCCAGTTTATGTGAAAGACTGGTCAAACCTTGAGAAAGACACAAATTCCTGGCAAAATGTGAATTAAAAAAGAAAAGAAAAAAATAGAAATGGGTTTGTGTAGTACATATGAAAGGTATTTGACATGTTTCTAAAACAACTCACACATCATTTTGGTGAGTATCATCCAGTGAGTCAAACTGAAGAGACTTGAAAACAAAGTAAGCAAATTAGCACAGTAGTGGAATCAGCCAAATAAACTATAAAAATATTATATCATAGGGGTGCAGCTGTACCCTGGACAGCCAGCGCAGCCGTGTGGATGGAAGGCTGGTGTCTGTCATCCATATTTCACACTCGGTCCGTATGAGGTCAGTCAGGCTTTGGGGACAGGAGCAACCAGAGAAAGAGACACAGACATATCCTTGACCAAAGGACAGAAACTATCTTTCTAAACACTAGAGAATTTAGTTCAACATCATGTTCTATCTCTTTGAATAGAATTAAAATGTGTAAAAATGATGAGCTATTTCTTCTTTCTTCCCAAGCCTGAGACATATATACTAGAACACAGTAATCCAACTCAGGAAGGTTATGGAGACAGCCACAATGATTATCAACACACTAAGAAAGAATGCCCTTAAGAAAATTGTAGTATTCTAGGTTTACAAGACAACATGTGCCTAAGGAAGAACAGGGAGTTTGCCCTGAGGAAAATGCTCCTGACACAGTGAGTTGTTGAACAGGGTAATGGTTTGCTGAGGCTGCAGAAACCCCAATCCTTAAAATCTTTAAAGCAGGCAAGATTCAGACCCACTGCTTAGGCTGACTGTGGGCTATATTTTTCAGTCAGCTGGAACTGCCAAGTCCCTTTCTAGCCCTGTGAGTTTAATTGTAACTGTTAATGCAAACAGTGCTTTCCCAGTAACATTTCTGGCTCCATCTCATTTAGTTTGGGGTGTTACAACAACACACATTTTAAAGTATATGAAAATATGGGCGAAGAGTTTGTCGCTGGGAATCTTGGTAATGTACGTGAGTACATGTGCCTCCCGATTCCAGACTCCTCACGCGAGTCACGGGTGCTGTTTAACCAGTGGTAGATATAACAAATAGCAGTTGTCAATAGTTCACACTAACAAAGTATTCAGCTGTAATGAAAAGTATGAGGTAGAAAATACTCAGGCAAGTTAAGTTCTTCCTCTCTATGTCATGAAGAATAAAAATATTTTCAAAATCAGAATAGAAAAGTTGTTCATTGAGTTTGGATACTTGGCCACTTACTGTGGTCTAAAACTGATTATACATGTATATGTACTCAAACTATGTATGTATGCATGCATACACACATATGTACATTTTTCTTTAAACTCATTAGAACCCTTAAAACATTAGTTCATAGCACCTGTGAATTAATTGATATGGTAAAGCCTTTGACTTTGGATGACAGAATTCGAACAGTTTACTAAGTAAAACAAAGGCACTCAAAGATATTTTTCTGTAATACAGCAGACAACCCAATTTGGATTGCCACAAACAACTCACTCACTTTCTTCCAAACTAAAGAATCTGATTTTAGAATGCTTTGAAAAACCTTTTCATTTCAGCAAGACAAACAAACCCCTTGAGGAGTTTATTTTCTTATAAAGCAACTATAAAATTATTAAACTAATCTGAAAGTATGACTTCACAAAAGCACATTCTAGAGTGTCACTCAAACTTTCTATACTACCCAAATCCGCAGATTCCTACGTGGACTCTGCCGGAGGATCTACCTTCATCCCTGCAGTTAACTGTGTCCAGTAAACATTTGCATACATACCACTACAGATCAAGAAACACGTAAACACACACCCCTCACTATAATTGTCTGCAAAGTGTGTCTATCGACATAGTGCTTACTCCCCAGGAGTCTAACCTGCTCCGTCAGGCAGGACAGTATCTCCTAATGTCTCTTTTTGTTTTCATTTGTTTTGAACGTGTGAGGATGGGTGTGTGCGCCTGTGTGCACATTACCGGAGATGGAGATCCATTCTTGCAGAGGGGCCCTCTGAAGACTCCTTTAATGCCCCGGTAGTGCCCATTGCTGAGATGTCTCGAACTGATGACCAGGTAGCAAGCCATGTGGGTCCTGGCTGGAGGTGCAGTCTCAACTCCTCACTGAGCGACCAACAGGCAGGGAGCCGCAGGCTGGCTTCTCCGCAGCGACAGTGACTGCCACCTCCCAAGAAGAAGAGGCCAGCAGCAAGCTGGGGACAAAGTGCTCGCGCGCCCCTGCTCCTCTACCCGCGCGCGGCTCTCGCTGCCCACAGCGGCTACTCGGACTGAGGCGACGGCGGCAGCAGCCCAGAACACTTAGGGGACCTGGAGAACCAGTCCACATGCTGCTCTGACGAGGCGGCGCTCAAAGGCGGGCTGAAGATGTGCTTTTTAAAGGACAACTTCCTGGGTCCACCAGGGAATCTGAGTCCTCCGCCCCCTTTACCCCGCCCCCCTGCCTTCGCTCCGGGTGCAAGCGGAGTGGGGTGGGGACACTCAGGTGCAAAGAGGCATTTTCCAGCTGCCGAGTCCCCAGGCTGAGCTGCAGGCTGCGGAACCCGGGATGCAGCCGATGCAGCCTGTACAGGGAGAGTGGCGTTCCTCTGAGCGCCCAAGAGCTGCCCCCTCTGCAGTGTCCGGGAGAGGGCGAGCTCAAGGAGTTGGAGACGTGGTGACTACAGCGCGGCGCGGGGACAGTGAGCGCTCAGCTTGGAGCTGTGGGCTCTGTAGGGCCTGGGTTCACCGAGTGGCAAGGAGAGATGACAGCTGCCACACCGGCCTCACTGCTCCGCCTTCTGGAGCCACCAGCACCAATCTCTTGACCCTTCTGCCCTGCTTCTGAGCTAACTTTCTAAGGGGTTTAGGCGGCGGGCACCCAAGATGACAGGGAAGGACTATGGAGGAATCTCAAAAAGAGTGTTTCCTTTAGTCATTTTCTGCCTGCTCACCTCTAGGGCCCCCTACATCAAAGCGTCAATGGCCGAATAAACAGCTTCCCAGTCTCCAGTAAGGGTGAGAGGTTCAGCTGAAACAGAGACCATTAAATACACCGTGGTGGCCAGTTCGTGGCGGAGAAAGGAACTTTCATGTGGCAAACTTAAACGGAAGCTATAGACACCAACGCACAGGTTTATGTGCACATATATTATGCACACATCTAGCCAAAGGCTCACCTATGAACCTTTCTCTGCCAGTTAGGGCGCAGTTGTTTTGGTAGGTAGAGGTCTTTGTTTTCCCAATCGCTAATAACCATGCTTTTGGAGGTCTTTGGTTAAGTCACCAGGGAACGAGTTGGACTTAAAATAAAACATCTGTGCAAAAATAGGCCCTGAAAAACAGAGAACCTTTGGAGGAAGGGAGGGGGGACGGCAAATGCTTTCTCCTGTGGAATCTCTATCCAACTCCCAACTGCCTAGATCAGTGCAAGGAGGCGTGAGAGGCTCTCTTCTTGCAGTCTTTCTCACTCAGCTCTGGGTTTCTTGAAACACCACTGCCTCTGTAGCTCCTGGTTCTATCTAGGTTTTCTCCTAGTGGTCTGGCCTCTCTTACAGTGAATAAATGCCCGACTCACACTGACAATTAGGACCCCCTACACATGACAGAAACACATAAAAATAAAACAGTATTTAAATTTTTCCGATTAAGACACCTCACAAAATTAGGGAAGGAAAGTTCTATTTTAACTTTTGTAGCTTCCTAACTAAAGACCGAATTTGTTTATATCATCACATGGCTTACTACCATGATTATTATATTTTTAAAAACTTAAATGTATGTCTCATCGTTAAACATTTAGAGAAGTTAAGTATTTTTTGGAAGTTTTTGAGTATGCACTGCAAGCTTTATTAAGAGGTGGGGGAATTCTATTTCCTTTTAACCCTTGCTCTTTTATAAACAGAAATGGCAAACAGCCTTGGGGACCTAGGTGCAAGCATCATGGAATGAATTATAAAGATAAGCAAGGTCACCATTCATGAATATATTCTAAGGGTGCAATTTGTATTTATTAAACAAGTATACATGCTTCCTAATAATCTGTAAATATTTAAGAATAAAAAACATTTTCTAAAAGTACTAATGAGCTATGAAGCATAAAATCTAATACTCCATGATATTACATGATATTATATTTTACCCAAACTACTGTTGCTTTCCTGACAGTCTGGTTCACTAGGACATCATCTTCTGCACATTCTCTTTTCTCCAAGAGGAAACTAAGTATTTGCTTTTAAAAGTTTATTATAATTATTTAGCTAAATTTCTCAAAACTTGTTAACATTTTGAGGTTTATCATCTTTGCAAATAACTGGTACCAATTTGTCATGTTATTTTATGTCACTAATGGATTTTCTATTTTATTTCAAGTATTTTGCTACATTATCTTAAAATATTGAGTCAAAAATTGAGCCACATTTGTTATTTATATAATTCTAATAGTAGTTTTAAAACAAACAAACAAACAAACAAACAAACAAAGCATTTCCTTTTCTTGCCAGCTTTTAATTGCTAACTCTCAGTAGTACCATATTTAAAAACATAAATCAGTGTCATTCTGTATTTCAGACATAATCTACCAAATGTAAATAACAAAAATATGTATATATTCATTTCTTACAAACAAAAGTCTTCTCAGTTGTATTAATCTGTCTTCCCAAAAAGAGAGAGTCTAGTCATTAAAATTATCAAGGAAAATAAAATGAAAATAAATCATATGTCCATACAAAGTCAATGTTAATCATGAGCCAAATCTCATTACAATAAACACTAAAAAAGCAAATATGCACAAATTTACAAGGCCCCTGCATTTTGAACAATGTTTGATGAAAGAATTTTCATTCCATGGAAAGGGAGGTGAACAGCAAAAATCATGGATGTCAGGCTGCAATTAGTTTGAGAATCCCACATATTTACAGATGGCTGTGAGCCACCAAGTGGTTGTTGGGAATTGAACTCAGGACCTCTGGAAGAACGGTCACTGTTCTTAATCTCTGAGCCATCTCTCCAGCCCACATATTTAGATTAATATAGCAAGCAGTCTTCCCTTCTATTATCTTCAACAATGTATCTTGTGTATATTCCATGTCTCTAGATCCTCTGATCTCACCTAAATCTGAACCACTTTTACTTCTCTCTTGAGCCAAGTATGACTTTTCCTCATTTAATATTGTCCCTAACTAATTTTGCATCTGTATAAGATTAATTGTCAAAAAGTCAGGGATAGTTTACAAAGTCTGATCATATTCTAGACCATCATGATTAAACCATGAAATTTTATATTTTGCCTTTAAAATAAAGTCAAACCACATTGAAATGTCTTCATAGAAGTAAAAGAAAGAAAGCCTACTAGATCTAGCTACTGAAAGCTTTCCTTTGCACACCCTCCCCCATCCTGACGCTCCCCTTCTGCTTCTGCTCCTTTAGGTCTTCTGAAAGCATGTTTCCAAAGCCCTCTCACTTTTCCAACTGTCTACTCTCCCACCTGCCCCTCACAAGGAAGCATCGTGCCCTACAGGCCCAATTTAAAGTTAATTGATTTCAGGAAAGCTTCTTCCTGGCCACCTAAACTAAAGAAGCTATCTGCAATCTGGAGGCTTTTAAAAAAATATTTTTTTAAGCAAAGTCCTAGGCATTCTTTTTTCATACATGTTTTAGATACACATGAAAATCAAGCAGAAATTTTAGAGCTTCTATGTGTTCTCTTAAACCTTTCACAAATTATCCTTATGTCTATTTTGTACATTTGCCATAACTGTGAAGCCAGTATTGAATAGCATTACCCTGATCTACAGATTACTTTTGGGTTCAGTCTTTGTGTTGCCCACTCTATAAGTTTAGACACATATAACCCTCCTCCATATTATATAAAATATTTTCAATGCTTTAGCAAATCCTCTGTTTGCCACCTACTTATCCCTCCTCCTTGACTCCCTGATTTCCTACTAATAATCCACCTCCCTAGCATACAGAATAATTTCAATGCTCTAATAAATCCTCTGTGACCCACCTACTCAGCATTCCTTCTTGCTCCATGTCCCCCCTTACAGCGATTCATCTCTTAACTCTCTCATATTAAATTTTCAAGGATGTCAAATAGTTATAATATATAAATCTTTTAGTGACAATATCTCACTTAAATTTTATTGCTGAATAATGTTCCATTGTAGTTTGGTTTAAATTACTTCTTCCTCCCCACCCCTTCAAAAGAAAAAACACCATGTAAAAGTCTTAAATTCCTTGAATATGACATTGTTTGGAAACAGAGATTTTGCTGGATAGCAGTTAAGATGATTGTTAAGACGAGTCTTAATCTGATTGTGTTCTAAGAAGGGAGCAGATGGATGTAAAGACATGTGGAGACTCCAGTTACAATGCAATACCCCAGTAAATGCCAAAGGTTCCTAGCAACTCACTGAACCCTAGGAAAGAGACATGAGTGGATTCTCCCTTACAGCTCACAGATGAGTCTGAATCACTCCCAGTCTCAAGGAAAGTATGAAAATGAGTGTCTGCCATTGAGCTACCCAGTCAGCAATGTATCGTCATGGAAGCCCCTAGAAAACCGTTTCCCATTGCATGGAAGTACTCCTCTTCATTTGTTTCTTAAACTATTGAAGGGCATATCAGTTGCTTCCTAACTTTCAAACCTGGGAATCAAGCTGCTATAAGCATTCAATTTTTCATAAAAGTTTCTAAATCTTTCACCGAAGAAAATCCGTCACTATAGCTGATGCCAGGTGATCTTCCAGTGTGACTCTTGACTTTGTGTTCAATAGATGGAAGTTTCTTTAACTTTGTATATTTGCCAGCAGTCAGTATATTTGTCACAGTTTCAGTGTTGAAGCATCTAAATGACTCTGTGCTGTTTCTCACTGTTTCAAATCCCAATCCTCCAGTGACTTGGGATGTCAAACATCTTTTTCATATAATTGTTTGCTATGTTTTTCTTTGCTGGTTTATTTTCTATTACCCTTGGTCAGTTTTTAACTAAGTCATTTGATCCTTTAATGTTAAGTTTCTTGAAAATTTGTCTATGTTGCATGTTGATTCTTTATTGAATTTGTGCTTTTTAAATATTTTGTCTCATAGATTCCCTGGAGCCTACCCCATTTTAGGTCCCTGGCACATCCTAGGGGTGCCTCCCACCCACCCATTGCCAATTTCCATTCCCTCTTCCGGCCTTTTCTTTCTAGCTCTTTCTACACCTGATCCCTCCACCATTCCCTTCCCTATCCCTTCTCCCAACCAGTTCCTTCTCTCTATTTACTTCCCCATGACTATTTTAGCTTTCCTTCTGAGTGAGATTCAAGCATCCTCCTTTGGGACCTCCTTATTATTAAGCTTGTTTGGGTCTTTGTAATTTATGCTCAGGAATGTTATGGCTGAGTCTTGAGGTACAACTATTCCAAATTTTCTAAGGGAGCCTATGACGCTGACTCTAGCTGTGACTCCTAGCCGTGGACAATGTGGAAGCTCAAGTGGCTGTCTTTTCTAGCCAGGCAGGACTCCCATTGCAAGAATAAGAACACCAACCCACCCACAAGACTTTCTACTTAAAATTTGCCCTGCCTACAAGAAGTACAGGGACAAAGACGGAACAGAGACTGAGGGAATAGCCAACCAATGACTGGTCCACCTTGAGATTCATTCAATAGACAAGAACCAATTCCTGAAACAATTAATGATTCTCTGTTATGCTTGTAGACAGAAGACTAGCATAATTGTCCTTTAAGAGGTTCCATCCAGCAACTGACCAAAAACAGATGCAGAGACCTACAGATAAACATTAGATGGAGTTTGGGGAATCTTATGGAAACGTTGAGGGTAGGATTGAGGAACCTGGAGGGGATAGGGATTCCACAAGAAGACCAACAGTGTAAACTAACCTGGATATGTTGGAGTTCCCAGAGACTAAACCACCAAGAGCATATATGAGTTGGACTTAGCCTGTTCTCGCACATATGTAGCAGATGTGTAGCTTGCTCTTCATGAGGCCCCCCAACAATGGAGGGCTGTCCATGACTCAGTTGCCTGCCTGGGGATCCAGTTCCCTGCCTCAGTGGGAAAGGATGCACTTAGAACTGCAGTGACTTGATGTGCCAGGTGGTTTGATACGAGGAGGGTAGGGAGGTCCAGGGAGGCTTCTCCTTTATCAGAGGGGAAAAGAAAGGGGAAGGAGGAACTATGTGAGGGCATGAGAAGAGAGGAGGGCTGCAATCTGGATTTTAAGTGAATAAATAAATAAATTAAGGAAAAATAAATAAATATTTTGTCCTCTTCCAGAGTTTGCATTTTCATTTCTTAGCTGTGCATCTCACAGAACAGATGTTTTTAATTTTAATGAGGTTCATAATTTATCAGTTTTTATGGATTATGCTTTCAGTGTTACATCTACTAAGTTATTCATAAAAACCAAATCACCTAGATTTCCTTCTGTAGCTTTGCCTTTTGAGTTAAGCCTTTGATTCATTTTGAGTTAATGTTTATGGAAAGGGTAAGTTCTCAGTCTAAATAAAATTTTGAGGATGTTAATATCCAGTTGCAAAGCACATTTTGTTGAAATGGCTGTCCTTCCTCCATTAAACTGTGTTTGCTTCTTTATCAAAACCAGTTGACAATAACTGTGTGAGATATACCTGAGATTTGTGGTTTGTTCTCTTGATTTTTCTATTTCATCAACAACTTGTTTTATTACTCAATATAGATAAGAACATTTTAAGCACTTCTGATTAATATTTATTTTAATGTTTCTGACACATTTATGTAGTAACTATTAATCACAGTATTAATAACATTATGAATACCATTTTTTACTTTTGTACATTTCTATGGTATTAATATTTAAAGCCACTCATAAATAGCTTTGCAATGAGGATCTCAACTGATGTTAAGGTGGCAAATGAGCTTTTATAATTTAAGTTGATAACATGGTTAAATTATCCATTATATGTGTTCATGTATATACACACAGTTTAAGTGTTTACTTCTCAATTTTGTTTTAACATATGAATGCTAAGAAATATCTGTCAAATTCTACTAGTTCTAACATTTACATAAATCCCCCTTTCTTTCTTCACGGTTCTACAGAGAAGACTCATTATTATTGTGTATCTTAACATATACTACTGGTTTCTATATAAATAACTTATACCTTTCATTTGAAAAATACTATATTTAATTTGTATTATCTTTCAAATAAGTTCTCAGCTTCCTCTTCTAAACTATGCTTTATATATAACCGATAGCAAAAATATGTTAGGTCCCAGTATGGTGACACGAACCTTTAATTCCAACATTCAGGAAGCAGATACAGATGGATCCATGTGAGTTCCAGACTAGAATGCTTTATATAGTGAGTTTCAAGACATCCAGTGCTATGTAAGGAGATATTGCCTCACGGAAGGAAGGAAGGAAGGAAGGAAGGAAGGAAGGAAGGAAGGAAGGAAGGAAGG
>NW_021604705.1:1332060-1340935 GCF_004785775.1 Grammomys surdaster
AGGAAGGAAGGAAGGAAGGAAGGAAGGAAGGAAGGAAGGAAGGAAGGGAGGGAGGGAAGGAGAAAGGAAGGAAGGAAAGAAGGAGGGAAGGAAGGAGGGAAGGAAGGAAGGAAAGGAGAAAGAAAATATGGTATTCAACTATAGAATATCTCTGTATGTTTATTAAATGGTTGGTAGAAATTTTGCATTCATAGTGAGGTCCTCAGAATTGTACATACTTCTTGTTCCTTGAATCAAGTGAACCAATAAGACAATAGAACTGGCTAATACAGCTCAGACATTTGAGGACACAAGAGGCCTTGAAGCATGTTCTCATAGTAGTTCACACTATTCTTCCAGGTTCAATTTCCAGCAACCACATGGTGGCTCACAACTATAACTCCAGTTCCAGAGAATCCAGTCTCTTCTTCTTTTCTCCTTTGCAGGCACTGCATGCATGTTGTGCACATACATGCATGTATGAAATGTATGAAGCATGCATCTGGTATATATATATATATATATATATATATATATATATATATATATATATATATGGTGTGTGTGTGTGTGTGTACATACAAAATAAAATAAATTCTTAAAAGGATATAAATATAATAAATATCTTGTTCCATGTGTCATTGTCATGAGCATTTAAAAACTGGTTTCAAAGACATTCAACAAATAAAATTATTTTATAAAAATCTAGAATTAATTTCTGTTTTAAATTATGTATTATTTTGCATAGTTTGATGAAATCTTGCACCATCCACTTTAATCCCCTTTGGAACATGCACATCTCAGTCCAGCATCTCCATCCTGTTCATAGAACCTGCTAGGTAGCTTGTTGGTGTCTTTATTGTCAGAACAGTTTTTATAGTATCACAGCACTTGTTTGCACAACCGTCATTACATGTAATAATCAGTGCAAAGCACAGAGATGGCATTAAAAATTCAAGCATAACAGACAGAAGCCATTTAAGGGCAAAAGAGTAAGTCTGTGACGTAAAAATATCATGTATTAAAATTGCTGATATCTGTAAGAATGAATCCTCTCTGTGTAACTGATCAAAGAAACTTTATAGTAATTTTGTTCATTTCTTTTTAAAGCAATATCATATGAAGTAAACAGTATACTATACACAGAAACAAACAGTATATATTGTGTCTGGTATTATCAACACCTCAGTATCTACTGGGATTTCTAGAATACATCCTCCACACCACAGACATTCTATAATGCAGTAATTAGACCAGTGCAAGACCTCTAAAGAACTGCTGCAACACCTCCTAGAGCTGAGCATCTCTGTAACCACAAGCAAATGTGTGTTCATCAAAGTACAAAAATGTTTCCTTAAAAAGTATCCACAACAGCCCTTCTTAGCTTCTGTCCTGTTCCACAAAGCAACCATAGCTTTAGAGCTTAGCCTCTGGCCCATCTCTAACCTCACCTGGTTCATAAGCACATGAAAGGAAACCTGGGTTATGGTCCCTAGTTACTGAAGATTAAGAACATTGAGCCAATACAGACTCATGACTTCATGCCATAAAAACACCTGCATCCACTATGCAGAGCCAAGAGAGAGAATGGAAGACAGAAAAGACTGTAACATTGTCTTCAACGGAACTATGCTTCAGGAAGCAATGAGGATGCTTCCTGAATGATAGGCAGTCCTGGTGATCCCTCTAAGCAAGCATGAGATCTGCAACAGGATGTGATGCACAAATTTGGTTGGTTTGGGTTTTTCGAGAGAGTCTCTCTATGTAGCCTTGGCTGTCATGGAGCTTGCCCTGCAAACCAGTTGACAGTGAACTCTGACATTCATCTGCCTATTCCTCCTGAGTGCTGGGATTAAAGCCATTAACCACCATGCCTGGAAGTGCCCAAAAATAAGACTTTCATTTAACTAGATGATCTTCTCTTCCCAGAGAACCCAGTCTTGGATTCTATCAATGTATAGCTGTCCTTTGATACAGTTCTCAAAGCAATCTTTGAAAATGTGTTCAAGTAGAGGAAAAACAGTACCTTGACCAATTCCATAACCCTGGGCAGGGTCCATACTGAGCAGAAGAGTAGCCAAGAACTTTTTTATAGAACTTGCTTGTTGTATAAGCCTCTGACTTTGGGTGTGTCCAGTCTTGCCCCCACATTGAGCCTTTTGGACTCCTTTACTTTAGGAATTCACCTGCCCTTTTATTTCTGTGCACAGGGAAATAGAAATGTGTTTCTCCACTACAAATCTGTCTATCATCTGTCCACACTGACTTGGATCCACAACTGTAGATGTTTGGATTAAAATAATTATTAAAAAGTATAATAATTCAGAAATGGAAACAACACCGATTCCTTGGTTGTAGAATTGATTAAAATTAGGATTTTTTTTATATTATCGGGTACAATAATAAAACAACCATGCATTTCACAAAGAAGCATGGATGGACCTCATGGACATCCAACTGAACAGTTCAGCAAAGATCACCAAGTCTATATTTAGGAAAGAAAACAACTAAAGGAAAATAACATTTGAGACTATGACTATAATAATTTTTCTTTTATTGGATATTTTCTTTATTTACATGTCAACTATTATCCCCTTTCCCCTCCAGAAACCTTGTATCCCATCCCCTTCTCACTACTTCTATGAGGGTGTCCCACCACCGACCCATCCACTCCTGCCTCCCTGACCTAGCATTCCCCAATAATTATTTTTTTAAAAAGCTTCAGAAGCTACCATTTATAACTATTACCAAGACTAGATTAATAACTTTCCAGAACTCAATTGATTAATGTTAAGGTTTGAGTTTGAGAATTCTAAAACAATAGGTGTCAACATTAAGACTCATTTTTCATATACCTTAAATCACTTTCTCAGATCCTCACTACTTGAATAAACTTTCTGTTTTGTCTTTCCATCTGGAGACACCTAATCATTTACAATGAGACAAAAGTAGTTGATTATTGACAACAGTCATTGACAGGGCAATTCCTTTAAGTAACCAAGGGCATGGTAGTTTAGGGTTTTCTTTTCCATTGAAACCTGTTTTGTGATTTTACCAATCTCAGTAGGAACCCTGCTAGCTCTAAGAAAATCAAGTCTTGACTTTTCCACTGAAAACCAATTTAAGCTGACAGATAATTGAGCTTTAATTTTTGTGGTTGGCTGGTTTGTTCGTTGGTTGGTCGATTTGGTTTTGGCTTTTTTGTTCTCCTTTTGCTTTTTGACTACATTGTTTATTCACTTTACATCCCCATCACAGTTTCCCCTCTCTCCTCTTCTTCTACTTCCTCCATCTCTGCTCCCCTTCATTCACCCCTCCTCCCCTTCTCTCCAGAAAAGGAGAAGCCTCAGCAAGACTAGGTGCAGCCCTTCACTGAGGCTATAAGACAGCCCAGTTAGTGAAACAGGATCCAAAGGCAGGCAGTGTTCTCAGACAGCTCCTGCTGAGGACTTTAGGATTCGTATATGAAGACTCAGCTTCACAGCTGCTACATGTGTGCAGAGAGCCTAGGTCCATCCCAGTCTTGCTTTGCTGTTAATAGTTCAGTCTCCGTGAACCCCCATAGGCCCAGGTGAGTTGACTCTGTAGGTTTTCTTGTGGCATCTCCCTCAATCCTTCCTCTCTCTCTTCCATAGGATTCTCCAAGCTCCACTCAATGTTTGACTGTGGGACTCTGCATCAGTTTTGATACTTTTTTTTTAATTTATTAGATTTAAGTAATTAAAACTTTCTTTTTAAAACTCTCAATTTGTATCATCAGCAAGCAACATGACCATCTTCTGCATCCAAAGTTATTGTAAAGCCTGTGGACCAGGCAGCCTCCATGGGGGAGATGACTCAGACTTGCTTGCTGCCATAGCTGCAGGCAACAGGGCTGATAAATTAACTGATACAATAGGGCCTGTGCTGGGACAGATGGGCCATGTGTAGGTAGGAATTAAGCTTGGAGGAAAAAAGAGGAGAATAGAGGAAGGAAAGTGGGTGTGTTGTCTGATCTGTCTAGCAGTTCTGTTAGCAAAAGTGTTTCCCAAACCTATGTCTTGGTAAACGGGTAGACTCTACCACATGGTCAGAGCAAACTATAGCATAGCCCATTTGGTAGGAGCCAGTGGAGCTGAGAGATGAACTTCCATCCATAAACCAAGTACACTCAGGATGTGACATATGGGAATTAGAAAGTGGTGGATTATTGTAGGTAAGGGTTTCATGTGATTCTAGGAAGGATTGGTGAGGGTGGTGTTCTTGGGTAGGAGTGTAACAGGGTTAAGGAACGCAGGAATCAAGTGAGACATCAGAATTGTGTAGAGAGGTGATGTGAAAGGGGAACAAAGTAGAGAAGCTCTTGTGTGACAACAGAGTCTTGAGCCAGTGTGGTGAGAGGACACAGAGAGAGAGCTCTGAAAGGTGAGCTTAGAGGTCTATTGGGCTAACAGAATGATTGCTGCTAGTGTCTGTAACAATGTTGTCACCCCCTTACTGTTGAATCTAGTTGTTTAGAAAGATAGGCAGAAGGGCAAATGTATAGTTCCTTAATTGAAATTGAATTGAACTATTCCCCATTTTTCAATAGTATACAGGATAAAGGATTGGTCATGGTCTGGGAGAGTCAGAGCAGAGGCCCATAGTAATACCCACAGAGTTTCTCTATGAGGGGAGAGAAAGCAGCTGTAGCAAGCTCAATAGGTTCTAGATGCCCACTTAGCTTGTTCATAGAGGTGGCAAGAAAGAATAACAAAGTTGGGAATCTAAGTTCTATGATACCCAGCTACCACCATTCATATGGTTGGAGGTGTGAGGGAATTCAAATACTGTCAAATACTTTCTACAGTGGTGAGAGAGCTCCAACAGAAAGACTGGATACTTGATCTGAAGGACAGAAAATTGAGCTTTGGAAAAAGGAGATCATGCATCCTTTGTTTCCAAGAAAGGTAAAAAGTTTAACAGTATGTTGTAACAGGGGGAGTAGAGTGCTACATAGTAGAAGGTCATTTACCCATTGGATTAAATGTCTGGAAGACAGGTCAAGAGAAAAGAGGTCAGTGGCCAGAGCCTGGCTGAAGTAATGGGGCTATCTCAGAACCCTTGGTGGGGCAGTCCAAGTAAATCAGAGATGGTTTCAGCATCCTCCCAGGTGAAGGCAAAGAGCTCATATGAATCTGCTTGTAAGGAATGGTGAAGGTTACCTATAGATAGACTTGAAGCTGTCAACTTCTTTGTTATAAGCTTAAAGCTAACTTTTACTGCAAGGACTTTACAGGTTATTTTTATACCACATCCTAATGGTCTTACAAATCTTGAATTAAAAAAAATTTAAATTTCAGCAAAAGCTTCAAAGATAATAAACACACTCGAGAAAGGGGAAAAGGTATTCAGCGAGCCAAATATCTGCAATTATACTTAGCCATTAGTAAACCGGACTGAAAATAAATTGATTCTTGTTGTTCTCAAGCATATAGTGTCTTTTCTTTTCCTGGAATGTTCAATGTTGTTGTCCTTCTCCCTGTCATAAAGTCAGGTGTCCACACTGACCTAGGACAGAGACTTTAGAGGAAGTGTTTGAATAAATATCTTGAGTATAGCATTGGCACTCCAAATCCCATTGCCAGAGCTAGGTTTTCAATGGAGCATAGCATCATGGGGCAATATTTCAATATTATATATACTCAAAAGTCATTTGACTCTCTGAACCCTGTGGTCAGAAGGAGGACCTAGAGGGAATAGAGAGCAATGATGGCTGAAAGATAAGAGATTTTCGAGAGCAGGAAGTAGAGAACACTTACAAATAAGGGGATTTTCAGATGATTTGCTTGTGCAGTGACAGAAGTTGTCACAGTCTATGAGAATTTGGAAATAGAGAGTGTCGTTTTCTAGACATTGAGGCTGATTATCTAGTTTGTACTAAGGCCAAGACATTTGCAGTAAGACAGTGTGGATTAATTGAATCCCTGCATCCAAAGGAAGAAAAAGATTAAGAAAGGCAGGCAAGAGGGGTAATGAGTTAGTAAGAGTTCATGGTTAGTTCAGGCTCCAGGGAGCTAGCAGGAGAGAAAGCAGACACCAAGGCAGGTGTCCTGGAGCTGAGCAAAGAGGAGGTGGAAGAGACTAAAAATAAAGACCTATCCTAGTCAGTGTACTACTGCTGTGAAGAGACACCATGACTATGGTAACACTTACAAAGGAAAGCATTTCACTGAGGCTTCTTTACAATTTTAGAGATTTAATCCAGTATTAATGTAGCAGGAAGCATGGGGACATGCAGGCAGATATGATGCTGGAGAAATAGCTTAAGAGTTCTACATACAGATCCACAGGCATCAGGAAAAGAAAGACTCTGGGATTGGCATGGGCTTCTGAAATCTTAAAGTCCAACCTCAGTAACACACGTTCTCTAGTAAGGTGCCACCCATACTAGGACCAGACCTCTGAATACCACTAAAGTAGCACCACTCATGAATGGTCAATAATTCAAAACTGTGAATCTATAGGGATATTCCTATTTAAACCACCCTGGGACTCTGAATAGGAATTCAACCAAGAGAATCCTTCTGGCACAGAAACAGAAAATAGGGAGAGTACCTTGGTAACGGTTAAGCACCATGGAGCAGTTTCGATGTGACAGCATCCCCAATGGAGAAAAATATAGCAAAAATATGCTCTGAATTACAGCAAAGGGGCAACATGTTCCACATGATGGGCACCCAAGAGGGGTGGAGGAAGGTTGCCTGACCCACCTGCTTGACTTTTGTTGAGTGGGCTTCAGCAAGTCAGAGAGACAGCAGGCTCCAGTGAGCCAATGAGAGGAGAGAGAGACAGATCAGAGAGCTCTGAGAGGACACCTCCTTGAGTAGACAAGAAGAGACAAGGGAGAAAAGTGGGCAGAGCAGAGAATCAGCTGAAGAGATAGACTCTAAATTTTGAAGCCAAATACGGTAAACAGCATAATCCAGCATGGGCAAATGATCCATACCCAAGAGGATTAAATTACCAGTTTGGTTCTGTAAGGAGGGACAGGTCCCGAGGGGACCCAGTACCTGCCTCAACTGATTTTTGTCACCAAATGTATGCAAAGGAACAGTGAAACCACTAGACTAGACCACTCTGTGGTTAAGGATAAAGGAGAAAGTTTTACTGAAGCTCAAGTTGCCAAGGTTACCTTTTGAGGGGTATGCGGAGAGAGGCAAGGCAGTGAGAAAGCAAGCACATATGAGAGCCAACAGGGTGAGGATTAAGTTGATAAAGGTTGTTTGGATTGACTGAACTGGATGCAACTGGATGCCTGAAACAGTTGACCTTTGAGGGCACACTAAGGGAGGTCCTGGTAAACATTGTAATTGTGAATCTGAATTATTGTGAGAGGTGGGGGTTTTCTGTTTTATTTTTGTTTGTTTGTTTGTTTGTTTTTGTTTTTTGTTTTTGGTTTTTCAAGACAGGATTTCTAAGGGTAAACTAAGGGAGGTCCTTACCTCATGAGGATCGTAATAAATGTTTATGCTTTTGTTTATCAAGACGAGCTTTTCTCTTTAGGACTCTGGCCAAAAGATTCAATATTGTGAGTACTGTCTCCTAACAGATCAAATTCAGACAGGATGATTTATTCAAAGACAAGAAGACAGTTTAGGATGCTCCTTCACCTTCTGTGTCAGGAGCTAGTTTTATAAAAAGACCAGTTAAATCGCTTAGCTCAAATTGTTCTTAATTGAGAGTACATGATAAAGAGAGAGAAAAAAATCAACCAGAGTAAATGGGTTAATATAAAGTATTTTCCAAGATAGGCTTGGATGAAAAAGAGAGGGGAAAGATGAAAGGTAAGGAAGAAAGGGAAGGAAGGAGGGGGGAGGGAGGGAGGGAGAGAGGGAGGGAGGAAAAGCCAGAAAAAGGACTTGTAGCAATTGAAAAGAAACTATGTCACGTCACAAATAAACTAATGATACTGACTGTTGTTCTGATTGATCAAGATAAAAATAACACTTCTTAGCCAGGCAGTGGTGGCACTTGCCTTTAATCCCAACACTTGGGAAGCGGATTTCTGACTTCAAGGCCAGCCTGGTCTACAGAGTGAGTTCCAGGAGAGCCAGGGCTATACAGAGAAATCCTGTCTCGAAAAACCAAAACCAAAAAACAAAAAACAAAAACAAACAAACAAACAAACAAACAAAAATAAAACAGAAAACCCTCACCTCTCACAATAATTCAGATTCACAAACTGATTAAATAAATCAAAACCTCCAGTTGGAAAATACCCGGTGCCATTTCATACCCTTAAATTTTCTCAACAACTAGTCTCAGAATCACAGTGTGGAGAGAGAAGTCTGATGATAGGCTTAAGGACAGAAAAACTGGAGTCAGAAATGTTTACACAGCATTTTTGCCATCCCAGGTCTCTGTTTACAAAGTTCTAGTGGCAGCTAGAACATTTGTAAAGAATAAAGGCAGCCATGTGGCCATAGCATGCCAAACAATATGTTTGTCATAGTGTCTCTTGGCCCACAGAATCTTAGAGTCTGAACTCAGAACTTCATTTTGGCTAAGATTCTTCTGTATTTCCTTGAACTTTGTCACATGCTATACAAAGGTTAGGTAAGACTATTAATAGTTTCCCTCCATGAAAACTAGACCTCAGAGAGAAGGCATTCAGGGCAATTCCAACTCAGGGGCCACCTAGCCTTATGTCTAAAATGCATGGCATCTTGGGGGCGCCAAGATAATAGTAATAAACTGTATGTTTTGGGATCTCTTGAACAATCCTGACAAACAACTCAAAACTGAACTTGTAATATATGGTATTGGAGTTTTCATTAGGTGGTCTTTGGATCTTGGAAGGAGTATTGTTAGCCTGGGTAAAATTTAATTCTCTCTCTCTCTCTCTCTCTCTCTCTCTCTCTCTCTCTCTCTCTCT
>NW_021604705.1:1340945-1372343 GCF_004785775.1 Grammomys surdaster
TCTCTCTCTCTCTCTCTCTCTCTCTCTCTCTCTCTCTCTCTCTCTCTGTGTGTGTGTGTGTGTGTGTGTGTGTGTGTATGTAGACTTAAATGCACTATAAATTTTAGGCCAACTCCTTCTGAATTTTCAGACACGTTATTTGTTTTACCTACTTATCTCTCTCCTGTTGAATATATCTACCTCCCTCCCCCTTACCTCCCTTTTCCCATTTGCCCAATATGATCACTGACACCCTACTGTTCCTCTCTCTAACACTTCCCACTTTACTCTGCACCTTGTCTTTACTTTCCTGGTTTCTGCAGTTATACTAGAATAATGATGGACATCTGAAGATTTAGAGTTAGGAGCCTCCAAAGTGGGTTTGGGTTCCCTCAGTCAATATGATCATTTCTACATCTATCCATTACCTCCAAAGTTCCTGATTCATTTCTCTTTCCAGATGAATAGTGTCCCATAGGATAGATATGACACATTTTCATTATTCATCCACTAGCTGAGGGATGTTTAGGTTGCTTACAGTTTCCTAGATACTATTTCTCTGCAGATGTCTACTGTCTTTGGATTCTACATTCTTTCTGTCCCCTTTCCTAGGATGAAACCTGGACATGAAAGGAGATTGTGATAAACATGTGCTATTTAAAGATAAGCCCTCCACAGTCTTTCTCTTACTTCTATACATGGATCAGTTGTATGTCTCAGTATCAGTCACTATCTATTCAGAGGAAAACAGCTTTTATGATGGGGGTTAAGAAATACACTCTCCTGTATCTCCTGTGGAGATACTGAATCCTCAGCCATCCTAGAGGAGCCACTGCACTCAGAGCAGCCGGTAAGAACTCCATCTCACTCCCTAAGCCCCAGAGATACATCTGGGAGCCAGGGACATTCAGGACACACCAGCTACCCAAACCCCGCCCCTCCGGAATTCCACTTCCCTTCCACCCCTGCCTGTTCCTTTGGGCTGGGACAGACACAGAGTTGGTCTGCTCCTGTGGAGATACTAAATCCTCAGCCATCCTAGAGGAACCACTGCACCCAGAGCAGAAGGATTTCCAGATCCAAGAGGTGGCCTGAGTCCCAGGAGTTCTTCCACCCAGGAGATTAGGATCAAAAGACCACAGAGACATCTGGACTCTGAGGAGCTCTGCCACAAGCAAGATAACTGGAAATACAGACTCCAATCTTACACAGTGAGGACAGGTAACACTAGAGTTAACCAGATGGCAAAAGGCAAGCGCCAGAACATAAGCAACAGAAACCAAAGTTTCTTGGCATCATCAGTACCCAGTTCTCCCAATATAGCAAGCTCTGGACACCCCATCACACCAGAAAAGCAGGATTCAGAATTAAAATCACTTCTCATGATGATGATAGAGGATTATAAGAAAGACATAAGTAACTCCCTTAAAGAAATACAGGAGAGTACAAGTAAACAGGTAGAAGCCCTTAAAGAGGAATGACAGAAATCCCTTAAAGAAACGCAAGAAAACACAAAGAAGGAATTAAACAAAAACGTTCAGGATCTGAAAATGGAAATAGAAACAATAAAAAAAGCTCAAAGGGAGACAACCATGGAGATAGAAAACATAAGAGAGAGATCAGGAGTCATAGACGCAAGCGTCACTAACTGAATACAAGAGATAGAAGAAAGAATCTCAAATGCAGAAGATACGGTGGAAAATATTGACACAGTTGTCAAAGAAAATGCAAAATGCAAAAAAAACTCCTAACTCAAAACATCCAGCAAATCCAGGAAACAATGAGAAGAACAAACCTAAGGATAATAGGTATAGATGAGAATGAAGATTCCCAACTTAAAGGGCCAGTAAATATCTTCAACAAAATTATTGAGGAAAACTTCCCTAACCTAAAGAACAAGATGCCCATAAACATACAAGAAGCCTACAGAAAACCAAATAGACTAGACCAGAAAAGAAATACCTTCTGTCACATAATGATCAAAACATCAGATGCACAAAACAAAGAAAAAATACTAAAAGCAGTAAGGGAAAAAGGTCAAGTAACATATAAAGGCAGACCTATAAGAATTACACCAGACTTTTTCTCAGCACCTCATGGTACCTTCTCCAAAATAGACCATATAATTGGTCACAAAACAGGCCTCTACAGATACAAAAAGATTGAAATAATCCCTTGCATCTTATCAGATCACCATGGACTAAGACTGGTCTTTAATAATGACAAAACCAATGGAAAACCCACGTGCACATGGAAACTGAACAACTCACTACTCAATGATGACTTGGTTAAGGAAGAAATAAAGAAAGAAATTAAAGACCTTTTAGAACTCAATGAAAATGAGGACACATCATACCAAAACTTGTGGGACTCCATGAAGGCAGTGCTAAGAGGAAAACTCATAGCTCTAAGTGCCTACAAAAAGAAACTGGAGAGAGCACACACTAACAACTTGACTGCACAACTAAAAGCTCTAGAACAAAAAGAAGCAAATACACCCAGGAGGAGTAGAAGGCAGGAAATAATCAAACTCAGGGCTGAAATCAACCGAATAGAAACAGAAAGAACAATACAAAATATCAACAAAACAAGGAGCTGGTTCTTTGAGAAAATCAGCAAGATAGATAAACTGTTAGCTATATTAACCAGAGGTCACAGAGACAGTATCAAAATTAATAAAATCAGAACTGAAAAGGGAGACATAACAACAGAACTGAAGAAATTCAAAAAATCATCAGAACCTACTACAAAGGCCTACACTCAACAAAACTGGAAAACCTGGATGAAATGGACAACTTCCTAGACAGATACTAGGTACCAAAGTTAAATCAGGAACAGATAAACCATCTAAATAGTCCCATAACCCCTAAGGAAATAGCAGCAATCATTAAAAGTCTCCCCACTAAAAATAGCCCAGGACCAGATAGTTTTAGTGCTAAATTCTATCAGAGCTTCAGGGAAGACCTAATACCAATACTCTTCAAACTATTCCACAAAATAGAAACAGAAGAAACACTACCCAATTCGTTCTATGAAGCTACAATTACACTCATACCCAAACCCCACAAAGACCTGACAAAGAAAGAGAACTTCAGACCAAGATACCTTATGAACATTGATGCAAAAATACTCAATAAAATTCTAGCAAACCGAATCCAAGAGCATATCAAAACAATCATCCATCATGATCAGGTAGGTTTTATCCCAGGAATGCAGGGGTGGTTCAATATTCAGAAATCCATCAATGCAATCCACTATATAAACAAAATCAAAGAAAAAAACCACATGATCATCTCACTAGATGCTGATAAAGCATTTGACAAAATTCAGCATCCCTTCATGATAAAAGTCTTGGAAAGATCAGGAATTCAAGGCCCCTACCTAAACATAGTAAAAGCAATTTACAGCAAACCAGTAGCCAACATCAAACTAAATGGAAAGAAACTTGAAGCAATCCCACTAAAATCAGGGACTAGGCAAGACGGCCCACTCTCCCCCTACCTATTCAATATAGTACAGGAAGTCATAGCCAGAGCAATTAGACAACAAAAAGAAGTCAAAGTGATACAAATAGGAAAGGAAGAAGTCAAAATATCACTATTTGCAGATGATGTGATAGTATACTTAAGTGACCCCAAAACTTCCACCAGAGAACTCCTAAACCTGATAAACAACTTCAGCAAAGTGGCTGGTTATAAAATCAACTCAAACAAATCAGTAGCCTTCCTCTACATGAAAGATAAACAGACTGAAAAAGAAATTAGGGAAATGACACCCTTCACAATAGTTGCAAATAATATAAAATACCTTGGTGTGAATCTAACCAAGCAAGTGAAAGACCTGTATGACAACAACTTCAAGTCCCTGAAGAAAGAAATCGAAGAAGATCTCAGAAGATGGAAAGATCTCCCATGCTCATGGATTGGGAGAATGAATATAATCAAAATGGCCATCTTGCCAAAAGCAATCTACAGATTCAATGCAATTCCCATTAAAATCCCAACTCAATTCTTCACAGAGTTAGAAAAGGAAATTCTCAAATTCATATGGAATAACAAAAAACCCAGGATAGCGAAAACTATTCTCAACAATAAAAGAACTTTGTGACGAATCACCATTCCTGACCTCAAGCTGTACTACACAGCAATAGTGATAAAAACTACTTGGTATTGGTACAGAGACAGGCAGGAAGATAAATGGAATAGAATTGAAGACCCAGAAATGAACCCACACTCCTGTGGCCACTTGATCTTTGACAAAGGAGCTAAAACTGTCCAGTGGAAAAAGGACAGCATTTTCAACAAATGGTGCTGGTTCAACTGGAGGACAACATGTAGAAGAATGAAAATTGATCCATTCTTATCTCCTTGTACAAAGCTCAAGCCTAAGTGGATAAAGGACCTCCACATAAAACCAGATACACTGAAACTAATAGAAGAGAAGGTGGGGAAGAGCCTCGAATACTTGGGCACAGGAGAAAAGTTCCTGAACAGAACACCAATGGCATATGCTCTAAGATCATGAATTGACAAATGGGACTTCTTAAAATTGCAAAATTTCTGTAAGGCAAAGGACACTGTCAATAGGACAAATTTGGAAAAGATCTTTACCACTCCTACATCTGATAGAGGGCTGATAACCAATATATACACAAAGAACTCAAAAAATTAGACTCCAGACAACCAAATAATCCTATCAAAAAATGGGGTATAGAGCTTAACAAAGAATTTTCAACGGAGGAAACTCGAATGGCCGAGAAGCACCTAAAGAAATGTTCAGTATCCTTAGTCCTCAGAGAAATGCAAATCAAAACAACCCTGAGATTCCATCTCACACCAGTCAGAATGGGTAAGATTAAAAACTCAGGTGATAGTAGATGCTGGCGAGGGTGTGGAGAAAGAGGAACACTCCTCCATTGTTGGTGGGACTGCAAGATAGTACAACCACTTTGGAAATCAGTGTGGCGGTTCCTCAGAAAATTGGACATAGCATTACCTGAGGATCCAGCTATACCACTCCTAGGCGTATACCCAGAAGATGCTCGAACATATAACAAGGACATATGCTCAACTGTGTTCATAGCCGCCTTATTTATAATAGCCAGGAGCTGGAAAGAACCCAGATGTCCTTCAACTGAGGAATGGATTCAAAAAATGTGGTATATTTACACAATGGAATATTACTCAGCTATTAAAAACAATGAATTCGAGAGTTTCCTAGGTAAATGGATGGAACTAGAAATTATCATCCTGAGTGAAGTAAGCCAATCACAAAAGAACACACATTGTATTCACTCACTGATTATTGGATATTAGCCCAGAACCTTGAAATGCCTAAGATGCAACTCACAGGCCACATGAAACTCATAAAAAAGGAAGACCAAGTGGGGGTGATTCAGTCCTTCTTAGAAGGAGCAACAAAATACTCAAGGGAGCAAATATGGAGACAAAGTGAGGGACAGAAACTGAAGGAGGGGCTGTCTGAAGACCATTCCACCTGAGTATCCATCCCATGTGCAGTTACCAAAGGTAGATGCTGATGTGGAAGTCAGGAAGTGCATGCTGATAAGAGCCTGATATGGATGTCTCCTCAGAGGTCTTCAAGAGTCTGACATATTCAGAGACAGATGCTCACAACTAGCCATTGAACTGATAATGGGGTTCCCAATGGAGGAGTTAGAGTGAAGGCCATTGGAGCTGAAAGGGTTTGTGGCCCCATGAGGAGAGCAACAATACCAACCAACCACAGCTCCCAGGGTCCAAACCACCAGCCTGGGAGCACTTAGGGAGGGATCCAGGGCTTCAGCTGAATACTTAAGAGTGGAGGGCCCTGCTGGGCATAGGTGGAAGAATAGATCCTTGACTTTGTGAAGGCTGGACATCCCAGGGGGTGGGAATTTTGAGGGTGGGGAGGTAGGAATGTGGGGGTAGGCAGGGGTTACATCCACAGAGAAGAAGGAGGAGGGGTGAGGGGATAGAGGGTTCCTGGGTGGGTGGGGAATGGAGTAAGGTGACAACATATGAAATATAAATAAAACATCCAATAAAAAATAAATAGATAAATACAGAAATAAATAATCTAATCAGTTTTGTGACTAAATATGAAAAAAATGAAATACACTCTCTATGATTATAAATAAAAGTATTTGGGGAACAATTTCTTATTGTGCTCATTTAGCATAACAATAAAAGTAAGTTCTCTCCTCTTAGAATAGAAGATCGAGTTAAGGAAGTATGTCATTGGACATCAGCTTTGAGATTTAAAATGCCCATGCTACCCTTCCACCTTTTCTCCCCCCACCACTCTCCTTTATACTTGTGGATAGGATGCTGCTCTCAGCTAGTGCTCTAGTGTAGTTCCTGCTTGTCTGCTGTGCTGTGATTTGATCTGGTTCAGGTGACACTACATAAGTTACATCTTGTGAGGAAAGCCTTAAGTCCAATTAGAAAGTTGTCAGTTATACCCATAAGTTTTGTGTCATATATGAACATAGGTTGTGAAGCCAGACAGTAGTGAAGCTCTCAAGGGACACAGCTAAAATATTGATTACATTTCTCCACTGGTCACTACAAAATCTAAGCAAAAAGGATGAAGTTTCTTTACGGGCTACACATCTGCAGAAGTTTGATGTCTAAAACATACAAAGAACACAAAAACTTAAAAAACAAGAAATCAAACAACCTAATTAAAAATCAGGACATGGCATAAAGCAAACATTACTCAAAAGAAAACAAAAGACACGAATATCTATAAAAAAACAAAAACAAAACAAAACAAAAAATGAGAGCAATTGCTGTCATAGATAGAGAGAAAGGGGAGGAAACTTATTGACTGTCAGGTGAAAAATACAAAACTAAACCAAACAAAAAACAAAAAAACAAAAACAAAACAACAACAGAAAAGACTGGGAAGTGTTCATTGGTCTACTGTGGTGACAAAGCACCATGACCAACACAGCTTACAGAAGAGAGGATTTCATCGGAGTTTAGAGCTTCGGGGCGGGGCGGTGTCCATGATCATCTTCAAACTTTTCATCATCATCATAGCAGACAAGCAGGAACTTCACTAGAGTACTAGCTGAGAGCAGTGTCTGATCCATAGTATAAAGGAGAGAATGGGGGGAGAGAGAGAGGGAGGTAAGGAGGGAGGGAGGGGGCACACTCTAACTAGGATGGTATAGGCATTTTAAATCTCAAAGCTCATGTCCAATTACATACCTCCTTGAAAAATGCCACACCTACTCATTCTCATCTATAGTCCTTCTCCTAGCTCCTCTATTGGGGTCCTGGGGTTTAGTCAGATGGTTAGATGGTTAGCTGTGTGTATCTTCATCTGTAATAGTCAGGTCCTTGCAGAACCTCTCAGGAGACAGCCATACCAGGCTCCTGTCAGCAAGCCCTCATTGGCATCAGCAATAATGTCAGGGTTTGGTATCTGCAGATGAGATGGATCCCTAGGTGAGGTGGTTTCTGTATGGCCTTTCCTTCATGTAGCAGTAGGAGATGGGGAACTGGGGGGTAGCCTCTAGAAAGTCCCAGACGCCAGGGAAGCAAAATGCTCCCAGGACTCAACAGGGATGACACTAGCGGAAATGCTCAACAAAGAGGAGATAGAACCTGTAAAAACCACTTCCAGTAGATAGGCACAGCCCCAAGTTGAGGGATAGGGTCATCCACCCGTCTCAAATTTTTTATAATTTTTATTTATTCTTTAATTATTTTACAATCCAGACTTTATCTCCCTCCTGGTCTACCCTCGGACTGTTCCACATCCCACACCCCATCCCCCATCTCCAAGAGGATGCCCCCACCCCACCAGACCTCCCCATTCCCTGAGGCTCAAAGTCTCTCGAGGGTTAGGTGCATCTTCTCTGACTGAGTCCAGACTTGGCAGTCCTCTGCTGTATATGTGTTGGGGACTTCATATCAGCTGGTGTATGCGTCCTGGTTGGTGGCTCAGTGTCTGAGAGATCTCAGGGGTACAGGTTAATTGAGACTGCTGGAATTCCTACAGGATTCTTTCCTCAAAAGAAAGTTAGTTTCTTAAGAGCAACAAAGAGACGTTTTCCTTTTTATGTACTTTCCCTATCAAGCCACTTAACCAAATGTGGGACCCTTTACAATGGAGTCCCTGACTTACAATGCTCATCTTTCACAGTATTGGTGGATTTGTAGTCTTGTGGGTCTCATGCTATGTAAGTCTGCCTTTATATGTGGTATCTTCTTTCTCATAATTATTTTTAAAAATTCATTCACTCAACCAAAATAAAGATGAGACTAACTTATGATATATGTGTCATGGACCAAAGCTGAAATAAATGAACATTATAATTAAATTTCCTACATATAATGTATAAATTTAAATTTTTTGCATTTAGTGTTTTTAATATCTTTTATGTTCCATTTGCAAATATTCATTATTCATATAATATGACTGAAGGACCATGTATTTCACATTATAGAAGAGGTGTGTGAGAACAGTTACAGAATCAACCAGATAAAAGCACTGTGCAAGCATTAAATCACTTTGGTTTTCTCTAAGGTATTCATGGTATCAAAGCAAAGAAAGCCAAGACCATAACTGAGGCATTCATAATAATGGAACATAAGATGTTCTTATATTTGTTTTCACATCTTAATGCTTTCATGACTTAATTACTTGCACATAGACTGGTTGTAATCTTGCAATTTTCTCTAGTTATGCTGAACTTGGCTCATGATCTTATGCAGCTTCTAGAAAGAAGCAAAGTATCTATTGTTTATCATAGAAAACCATAACCTACACCATACAATTAATCATGAAACATGAGCTAAATCATTCATCTTACAGTTTTACACTAGTTGTTTCATGTCATAAAATGATTAGATTTTACTATTGAAATGTTTATTCTATGAAATATTTTTGTGAGAATAATTTTTATCTTACATCTGTTAAGACTTAATTAAACATGATTCATGAAAATCAACCACACAGGCAAATGACCAACAAAAAAAATTCTAATGAAACTTTAAATATTTGTATAGAATATTTTCATAAATTAGACTATATTTATTATAAATCATGAAATTGAAAATACTTGCAGATGTAAATACAGATCCCGTATTACAGTAAAGCTATATTTCATGACTTTTAGAATATTGACCCTTTTCTTTTGAATCCATGAGCTTTGTAAAACATCTCATCTAATCTTCTAGAATGCTTAGACTTCCATAGTGATCACAAAATATAAAACTAATACAATAGGAGTTGGAGAGATGGCTCAATTTTTAAGAATATGTACTTCTCTTCCAAAGAAAATGAGTTTAACTCCCAACAGCCACTCCAGACAGATAGTGACTGCAAGTTCAGCACAATGAGGCATTCCTCTGCATCCACAGAAGCTTGCATGTGTGTGCACATATGAGCACACACACACACACACTCTTTTAAATAAAATTACAAGTGAGAGTTGCTAACTCACAACTGGAAGCATTTCAAATAAGACTAATTTCTTGTAAAATATCTTTTTATTTGGTTTTAGAATAAAGGGTGGAGCAGTTGACTAGCATGATCAAAACCCTGTGGTCAATGTTCAGTAAAGCAAAGTAGATAAACACACAATAAGTTAATTTTACACTCTTTTTGTACCTTTCTTTTAAATTTTATTTAACCAATAAGTACTTGCACATTATTTCTCATTTAAAATGCTTGTCCTAATATAAAATACAGAATGTTGAAGAGAATTATGTATAATGAAAATATAAAATTACTAGTTGTTAATCTTTAAAGGTTACCTTTGCACAGGAACCTTTTAGGGATGGTTCAATACACCTTAAATAGCCTTTAATGGTTTTCTTCACATTTAACAAAACATTTTATAAATGTGAAAATTAATAGGACACATTACCACAGATATTTATCAAAACATCCATCCATAAAGCAGTGCTTCCAACTCTGCCATCTACCAAGCTGTGTTTTAAGGCAATGATAACCAAAGCATATTATAAGCCATTAAGACATAAGTAAAGTTACAAATGGGATTTAATAAAATGTCTGAGCAAACCTTTTTAGCAAACTTTTTTATCTGATGGAAGCAAAAAAACAGAAAAAATGTTAGTAGATAATTAGTAATATATGGGAAAATAACTTGAGGCACAGTTAACACAGTAATATCAATCTAAATTTATGATAGTCCAAGAAAAGGCTTACCTAATCATAATTTTGAAGTCTGTTGCTATCACCTTATCTGAGGGCAAAGAAAGGCTTTCTAGATCTTGTTAAGTATCAACTGAAACGATCCTGAATTACTGTGCTAGCCTAAAGTGGCAATTTCTGGTTGTGTCATGTGATGCTTTTCTGAAGCAGACTAGTGGTTTGCTGAGGCCGGCCCATGAGAGAACACATGAGGTTTAGAGAAAGTAAAAGTAGGACCCAGCAGTGACTATGAACTTGCATAGCTAACTTTGAAATGCCTGGTCTTGACTCTTCATTGATCTTCACTTCCTTGAGGGATGCACAGCAGGGAATTTCTCCTGGCATTCTGGCTGGTTCTGGTCCTTCCCACTGACTGGCGCTGGTTAGGAAGAGGTGTGGCTGTTTTTGCTGTATCATGCCACTGATGTTGATTCATGTTTGGTAACATTTTTTGAACTGGACTGTAGGTATGCTGAAGACCGAAACTGGAATTTTCCCCAAAGAACTACTTTTAAACAGGTCCACATTCTCTTGTTCTATTTATCATCTTTTCTCCCCTACCTTTGGACAGTGGGCTAGAAGGAAGACTGATTCATTTAGAACCCTTATTAAAGTAGATTTTGAAAAATCTAACTTATACTAGCCCTATATGCCATCATGTATCCTTCCACATGACAAAGAAGCTATGGAGAAGGAGAGGCCACACATGCAGAGAGAGATGATAAAATGATAAAGCCATAGGTCATAAACATCAAGATACAAATGGAGCCAGAATTAAAAATGCAACGAGAAAAATTTGGCCTGAAATCATTAAAAGGAACCCTGTGTCATAGATACCTTTACTCATATATTTGACCTCAGAAATTGTGAAACATGAATTTTGACTACATTGAGCCACCCAGTTGTAGAAAATTATTAAATCCATTATCATCAAAATTTGGAGTGATATTATGACATTAGAAAAAATTTTCCCAGCCAGGCAGTGGTGGCGCATGCCTTTAATCCCAGCACTTGGGAGGCAGAGACAGGCAGATTTCTGAGTTTGAGGCCAGCCTGGTCTACAGAGTGAGTTCCAGGACAGCCAGGGCTGAAAAACCAATAAATAAATAAATAAATAAATAAATAAATAAATAAATAAATAAATAAATAATTGTTACCTACCCACAAAGTAGTCAGTACTAAAGAGTGAAGAATGTATTCAGAGGCTTGCGAATGGTTAGAAGAGGCTTGGAAAGTCGTCTTTAGGAGGAAAATAACCTACTATCATTTGACCAGCACAGTCAAGGAGGGCATGACCAAGTATCTGACATATCCAGTGATTTAATTTTCCTCTTAGGCTGCTATGCTGTGCTTTTTTGAACTTGTTATGCACCTTTTATGTCCTGTGCTTTGTAAAAGTTTATTCCTGAGTCATGCTTTGGGGATTGAATAATGGGTCTCTGTTCTGGACCAGTGAACGGCAAGAAAAAAGAAAACACATTGAAGAGAAAGCAAGACACACAAAGAGAGGAAGAATTTAGCAGTAGGATGTAAAGAGTGAGAAGAATTGAGTGAGATAAGTTAAACTTGGAAGGGATTAGAGGGGAATCAGACAGATTTGAGCATCATGAGAGGTGGAAGAGTGACACCAAAGACTGTCAGAAGCAACCAAGTATATATAAGGGATAAGATTCAAAGTGAGGCTGAACATATATAGAATCATGTCAAGTTTCTGAATTTTAATGAGAGATGTAGTCAATTTAAATTTTAATTTAAGTAATACTTTTCAGAAGACATAAAATTTGAAGCCAATAAGTATTTACTTCACATCAAGAGAATTTAGGTGGCTAGCAAATGTATTGATCCATTGATTCTTTCATACTATTTTACTTTTGTTATGAAATCTTTTTTGTTTATTTGGTTTTTTTGTTTGTTTGTTTGTTTGTTTGTTTGTTTTTTTTTTGCTTAGTAATTCCATGACCTGAAAGAGTTCATTTATTTCTTATTCACTTGGGCACATCTTTCATATTACAAGTCTCTGGCACAGGGCTAATGATGAAAGTGCACTTTGGTACTGCTATTTTGAATAAATTATTAGAGTTTTCTAATCCAACGTCAATTTGATTATTTATAGGAACTAATATAATCTAACAGAAAACCATCCAATGCTATGCAATTTAAAAAATGAATCTTTGGATAACTTATAGTCATCCATTTTAGTTTTATAGAAAGGTAGTTCTTTCCAAAAGATGAAATGTGAAGATGATGAATATGTAATAATGTTTTCATACACTTGCCAATTTAATGTGTTTGTATAAATATTTAATACATCAATCTTTTCAAGAATAACGTGTTCAGCATTTCTATGCGTCTTTTCTTTTTCATTAGATTGGCCTATTTCTCTGATCTCCAGGGATAACGTTATTATTTGGTGGACGTTTCCACAGCTGTGATTAAACCTCCTTATTGCCAGACTAAAAGGTAAATGTAATTTTTAGTTAGCCTGTATGCACACATTGTGATTTATATTATTGAAGCCTGCTTTTCTTGATTTGGCAATATAAGAAAGAGGGAAAAGCATCATTTGAGTCAAATGTCAAGGATGAAGCAAATGTGTTAGTATAAACCTACAGCAAAGTATGAATGCTTGGTTGAGGATAACACTATAATATTGTTCAAGATTGAGATATTTGCATAGTACACAAGAACTTTCATCATGAAATTTAATTTGGCTGTATTCAAATCATTGTCATTTTAAGGATTTGTTCAACTAAACACAAATCATTGTATTACTTTCCTCAAATCTCATTGAAATTCAATTACTTTTCCAATACTCCTACAATCACATGTATATGCCTGATTACTCCATACACAGTTCTTTAAATACCATCTTGACTGCTTGTTTCTTTACATGTATTCTTTGAGATGATGTTATTCCTATACATACTGGCTGTGTTGTTAAGCACCTCACCTATAACTACTTTTCTCTCTCCTCTGCCTCCATGAATCCACTGTAAGGTACATAATTTTGAAATAATTCTAAAATTATTGAGGAACAAAAATTACAGAGCAGGTATGAACTACTAAAAATCTGACAGCTCTTCCATTAAAGAATCCCCTTTATATCTTCAACTCTAATACAAGTCCTCAAGGTCTATTGAGATATGATAACTTTTCCCAGGATATTGTACAACCAGGTAATTGCAGTACCTCCAGACCCCTAACCTGGGAATACACTAGTATGCAAGACCTGAGCCCGTATGTAATTAGCAGGGTACAGGCTCTCTCTTCCAACAGAGAAATAAGTTGGAGTTAGAGAACTTAGCATGAAGGCTTATATTTATTTCAGATCCACTTGCAAAAGTTTTAATTTTATAGCTAGAAAATTTGAGGACATCATTTAAGATGTAGAACACAATCTCCTCTGGGAACAGAGATTATGTCTAGTTTACCATTCCTCTGTGACTATGAAATGAGCTGCATGAATGATGAGTGATCAATAATTAATTGTAAAATAAATGAATCAAAGGAGGGCAATATTTTCAAGAAAAAAGTGGCAATTTTATAATATGCCATCTGCAAGATTATATAAAAAAAATGATCTCTCAATATGTAGAGCAAATCAGGATCAGACAGACAAATTACATATCACAGTTCACAAAATTCTGAGGATGTGGCCTTCTCGGAACATATTCCATAAACAACAATCTCTTTATATATATACTTTGGCAGATTTTGTTCTTGATCGTATTACTCAACACTCCGACATCAAATCATAAAATATAGGACAACTATGTAATCCAACTGTCCGTAAACAATAGAAGTCTGAATATCTGAATATTGAGGTGACATGTGCAACCACTGTGTTATTCACAATAGCTGAAAATAGATGCTTGCCATTCTTTGTGTAGGGTTGAGGCCTAGTGGTCACATTACCATGAGTATTGTTGTTTAGCTCATGTATCGACAGTCAGATTAATGAGACTTTATGGGTGTATCTTTTGACTTTGCCAAGGAATCCTAATAGTGGGATAAATAGTTTTCTTATTGAAAGGGCACACCAGTTGGTCATCTAATACCAAAGGATCAAACCTAAAAATATACAAGTAACATTATACAGACTGAACAAGTTATACTTAGGAACATTTATATGAGTATACACATGTATATATAAGAACAGTTCATGAAAAATGAGGCTATGAGTTTGAAAAAGATACAGGAAGATCAGACAGAAATGATTGGACAGTGGAAAGAAAAAGTGCTGTGATTATTGTATATCTCAAAAAATACAAGAAATATTCTTTTAATTAGATTTATTTATTTTTTCACTTTGCATCACAGTATCTACCCTCCCTCTCCTCCAAGTACTCCCTTTTGCAGATTCTTCTCTCATTCCACCTTTCTCTTATACTTTGGGAAAGAGGAGTTCACCTCTGGGTGTTAGCCCCCGACACTTCCACTATCCTACCCTACTCCACTGTACATCAAATTACTAAAGGACTAGGCACATTCTATTCCACTGAGGCAGACCATTTTGTAGGATGGGATCCACAGGCAGTCAGGCCAGCAACAGACTCAGGGACAGCCCCTGCTAAAGTTGTAGGGGGATCCATGTGAAGACCAAGCTACACATCTGCTACCTCCACGCAGGGAGCCTAGGTCCAGACCGTGCTCACTCTTTGGTTGGTGATTCAGTCTCTGGGAACCCCTAAGGGTCCAGGTTTGTTGACTCTGTTGGTTTTTTTGTTTAGTACCTATCCTTTTCAGGGCCCTCAGTTCTCCCAACTCTTCCATAAGACTTCTTTTTTCCCTCTGATGTTTGGCTTTGGGTCTCTGCATCTCTATCCATTGGCTGCTGAGTGGAGCCTCTTAGAGGACAGATATGCTAGGTTCGTGTTTGAACGCATAACAGAACCATTAATAGTCTCAAGGATTGGTTCTTGCTCATGGGATAGATCTCAAATTGGTACAGTCATTGGATGGCTGTACCTTCCTTCTCTGCTTTATTTTTGTCCCTGAAATTCTTGTAGGCAGGACACATTTTGGGTTCAACATTTTCTTGGTGAGTTACTGCCCTTACACCTCCACTGAAAGTCCAGACTAGCTAGAAGAAGTGGTCACTTCTGGATCTATACCTCCTATTATTAGGAGTCTCAGCTAGAATAGCCCCCATACACCCCTGGGGATTCCACCCATCACAGGCCTCTGGCATGTTCTGGAGTTTGTTTCCCAACCCCAACCCCCAACCACAGCTGCTTTCTCTTTACTTTCCCCTGCTTTCCCTAGACCTGATTCCTCCTCTAGGTCTGTTCCCCTCCCCATTCCCTTTCTCACCAAATTCCCTCCTTCCATTAACCTCTGATAACTATTTTGTTTCCCCTTCTGAGACATATTCAACCATGCTCCCTTGAGCTCTTTTTGTTATTTGGCTTCTTTGGGTCTGTTGTTTATTAATGTGTTTATTTTGTACTTTATGGCTAATATCATCTTATAAGCGATTACATATCATGCATGTACTTTGAGTCTAGGTTACTTCACTTAGAATAAAATATGCTTGTTCCATCCATTTGCCTGCAAAATTCATGATGCCCTTCTAGTTAACGGCTGAGTAGTATTCCATTGTATGAATGAGCCACGTTTCTTTATCCATTCATCAGTTAGGGGATATCTGGGTTGTTTCTAGTCTCTGGCTATTAAAAGCAAGGCTGCTATGAATATGGTTGAGCAATTGTTGTAGAACAGTGGGAGTATCTTTTGGGTATATGCCCAGGACTAGTATAACTGAGTCTTGAAGTAGAACAACTACTGATTTTCTGAGAAATTACCCAATTGATTTCTGGAGTGGTTGTACAAGTTTGCACTCCCACCAGCAGTGAAAGATTATTCTCCTTGCCCCACAACTTCACCAGCATATGCTGTCCCTCAAGTTTTTGACATTAGCCATTCTACTGCATGCCTAGTGGAATCTCATAGTGGTTTTGACTTGTATTTCCCTGATAACTAAGAATGATGAACATTTCTTTAGGTGCTTCTAGGCAATTCAAGATTGCTCTGTTGAGAATTCTGTTTTGCTTTGGACTCCATTTTAAATTGGGTCAGTTGATTTTTTGGTCTCTCACTTCTTGAGTTCTTTATATGTTTTGAAAATTAGCCCCTTGTCAGATGTAGGGTTAGTGAAGATCTTTTGCCAATCTATAGGCCACCATTTTGTCCTATTGATAGTTTCCTTTGCCTCAAAGAAGCTTTGTAGTTTCATGAGGTCCCATTTATCACTTGTTAATCTTAGGCTCTGAGCCATTGGTGTTCTGTTCAGGAGGTTGTCTCCTGTACTGACAACTTCAAGACTATTCCCTACTTTCTGCTCTATTAGCTTTAATATATCTGGGTTTATGTTAAGTTCTATCATTCATTTGTATTTTGTGCAGGGTAATAGGTGTGACTCTATTTTAGATCTTCTACATGCAGACAACCAGTTAGTCAAGCACCACTGGTTGAAGGTGCTCTCCCCTTTTCATTGTAGGGTGTTTAGTTTACAGTTTCCATTGCTATAAAGAGACACAGTGATCAAAGCAACTCTTATTAATTAATTGGGGCTGGCTTACAGTTTCAGAAGTTCAATATACTAGCATCAAGAAGAGAACATCCCTCAAATAGGGGCCGTGGCTGAGCCTAACCACTTAATATGGTTTCTACAGTTTCTCTCTACCTTTTGTTTGGGTATTTCAGCTAATGTCATCCCGTTGGGTCCTGGGTGCCTCTTGCTTTTTTGGTATCTGGGACTTTCTAGTGGCTACCCACAGTTCCCCCTACTCCACTGCTACACACCTACTTTAAAATTCTTGACCCTCTGTACTTCTCCCCCATCTCCTCCCCTATCTGAACAGCCCTCCCTTTTCCCTCTCTCTCCTCTCTCCCTCCCATATTCCTCTCTCCCTCTGCATCCTGAGATTACTTTCTTCCTGCTTCGGAGTAAGACTGTAACATCCACACATTGATATAGTCTTTGTTCTTCTCTTTTTTTTAATTTCTTTTCCCTAGGATATTTTATTTATTTACATTTAAAATGTTATCCCTTTTCCCAGTTTCCCTTATGAAAACCCCCTATACCATCATCCCTACCCTTGCTTCTACGAGGGTACTCACCCACCCGCCCACCCACACCTGCCTCCCTGCCCTCCCATTCTCCTACAATTTCCCCCCATGAGTATTTCCTTTCCCTTATAAGAAGCACTGAAGTATCCACAGTTTGGTCTTCCTTCTTCTTGAGCTTCACATGGTCTGTGAATTATATCTTGGGTATTCCAAGCATTCAGGCTAATACACACTTATAAGTGAGTGCATACCATGTGTGTTCTTTTGTGACTGACTTATCTCACTCAGGATTTTGTAGTTCCATCCATTTGCCTAAGAATTTAATGAATTTATTGTTTTTAATAGCTAAGTAGTATTCCATGTGTAAATATACCACATTTTCTGTATCCATTCCTCTGTTGAAGGACTTCTGGGTTCTTTTCAGCTTCTGTCTATTGTAAATAAGGAAACTATGAACATAGTGTAGCATGTGTTCTTGTTATATATTAGAGCAACTTTTGTGTGTATAAATAGGAGTGGTATAGCTGGGTCCTTAAGAAGTACTATGTCCAATATTCTGAAGAATCTCCATACTAATTTTCAGAGTGGATGTACCAGCTTACAGTCCCACCAACAATAGAGGAGTGCTTCCTCTTTCTCCATATCCTTGCCAGCATCTGCTGTCATCTGAGTTTTTGATCTTAACCATTTTAATTGGTGTGAGGTGGAATCTCAGGGTCGTTTTGATTTTCATTTCCCTGGTGACTAAGGATGTTGAACATTTCTTTAGGTGCTTCTCAGCCATTCGGCATTCCTCAGTTGAGAATTATTTGTTTAACTCTGTTCCCCCTTTTTAATAGAGTTATTTGGTTCTCTGGAGTCTAACTTCTTGAGTTCTTTGTATATACTGGATATTAGCCCTCTATTGGATATAGGGTTAGTAAAGATCTTTTCCCAATCTGTTGGTTGCTGTTTTGTCCTATTGACAGTGTCTTTGCCTTACAGAAACTTTGCAATTTTATGAGGTCCCATCTGTCAGTTCTTGATTTTAGAGCATAAGCCATTGGTGTTCAGTTCAGGAAATTTTTCCCTGTGCTCATGTGTTCAAGGCTCTTCCCCACTTTTTCTTCTGTTAGTTTCAGTATATCTGGTTTTATGAGGAGGTCCTTGATCCACTTGGACTTGGGCTCTGTACAAGTAGATAAGAATGGATCAATTTGCATTCTTCTACGTGTTGACCACCTGTTGAACCAGCACCATTTGTTGAAAATGCTGTCTTTTTTCCACTGGATGGTTTTAGCTCCTTTATCAAATATCAAGTGAATATAGGTATGTGGGTCCATTTCTGGATGTTCAATTCTGTTCCATTGATCTACCTGCCTGTCTCTGTACCAATGCAACACAATTTTTATCACTGTTACTCTGTAATACAACTTGAGGTCAGGGATGGTGATTTTCCCCAGAAGTTCTTTTATTGTTGAGAATAGTTTGTGCTATCCTGTATATTTGGTTTTTCCAAATGAATTTGCAAATTGCTCTAACTCTTAAAGAGTGAGTTGGAATTTTGATGGGGATTGCATTGAATATGTACATTGCTTTTGGCAAGAAGGCCATTTTCACTATATTAATCTTGCTAGTCCATGGGCATGGGAGATCTTTCTGTCTTCTGAGATCATTGATTTCTTTTAACAGAGACTTGACGTTCTTGTCTTATAGATTTTTCACTTGCTCGGTTAGAGTCATATCAAGGAATTTAATATTATTTATGACTATTGTGAAGGATATTATTTAACTAATTTTTTCTCAGCCTGTTTACCCTTTAAGTAGAGGAAGGCTACTGATTTGTTTGAGGTAATTTTATATCCACCCACTTTGCTGAAGTTGTTTATCAGGTTGAGGAGTTCTCTGGTAAAATTTTTAGCATCACTTAAATATGCTATCAGATCATCAGCAAATAGTGATAGTTTGATTTCTTCCTTTACAATCTGTACATTTTTTAACCTCCTTTTGTTGTTTAATTGCTCTGGCTAGGACTTTAAGTACTATGTTGAATAGGAAGGGAGAGAGTGGGCAGCCTTATCTGGTTTCAAATGATCTGAGTTGTCTACTGGATATTCGAAACTTCATTTTGGCTAATATTCACTTATCAGTGAGTACATACCGCATATGTTTTTTCTATGTGTGTGACTGGGTTACCCCACTTAGGATGATATTTTCTAGATCCATCCACTTACCCATGAATTTCATGAAGTCATTGTTTTTAATAGCAGAGTAGTACTCCATTGTATAAATGCAGCTCATTTTCTATTGAGGGATATCTGGGTTGTTTCCAGCTTCTGATGATTATAAATAATGCTGCTATGAACATAATAGAGCATGTGTTCTTGTTATATGATGGACCATCTTTTGGGTATATGCCCAGGAGTGGTATAGATGGGTCCTCAGTTTGTATTATATCTACTTTACTGACGAACCACAAGACTGATTTTCAGAATTGTTGTACCAGCTTACAAACCCAACAGCAATGGAGGAGTGTTCCTCTTTCTCCACATCCTAGCCAGCATCTGCTGTCACCTGAGTTTTCGATCTTAGACATTCTGATTAGTTGAAGTGGAATCTCAGGGTCATTTTTATTAGCATTTCCCAGATGACTAAGAATATTGAACATTTCTTTAGGTGCTTGTTGGCCATTAAAGATTCCTCAGATGAGAATTCTTCGTTGAGCTCTGTACCCCATTTTTAATAGGATTATTTGGTTCTCTGGAGTCTAACTTCTTGAGTTCTTTGTATATATTGGATATTAGCTTTCTACCGAATGTAGGATTGGTAAAGATCTTTTCCTGATCTGCAGGTTGCCATTTTGTCCTGATGATAGTGTCATTTGTCTTACAGAAGCTTTTCAATTTTATGAGTTCCCATTTGTCTATACTTGATCTTAGAGCATGGGCCATTGGCGTTCTTTTCAAGAATTTTTCTCTTCTGCTGATATGATCAAGGCTCTTTCCCAATTTCTCTTCTAATATATTCAATGTATCTGGTTTTATGTGGAGGTCTTTGATCAACTCAGACGTGAGCTTTGTAGAAGGGGATAGGAATGGGTCAATTTGCATTCTTCTACATGCTGACTGTCACTTAAGCCAGCTCCATTTGTTGAATATGCTGTCTTTGTTCAACTGAATGGTTTTAGCTTCTTTGTCAAAGATCAAGTGACCATAGGTGTTTGGGTTCATTTCTGGGTCTGCAGTTCTATTCCATTGATCTACCTGTCTGTCTCTATATGAATACCGTGTAGCTTTTATCACTTTGCTCTGTAGTAGAGCTTGAGATCAGGGATTGTGATTCCCCCAGAAGTTCTCTTGTTGTTGAGAATAGCTTAATTATACTTGGTTTTTTGTTGTTCCAAATGAATTTACAAATTGTTATTTCTATCTCTATGAAGAATTGAGTTGTCATTTTGATAAGGATTGCAGTGAATCTGTAGATTGCTTTTGGTAAGATGACCATTTTTTCTATGTTAATCCAGGTGATCCAAGGGCATAGGAGATCTTTCCATCTTCTGAGGTCTTACTCAATTTCTTTCTCCAGGGACTTGAAGTTCTTGTCTGACAGATCTTTCACTTGCTAGGTTAGGGACACACCAAGATATATTATTTGTGGCTACTGTGAAGGGAATCATTTCCCTAATTTCTTTCTCAGCCTGTTTATCTTTGAGTAGGGGAAGACTACTGATTTCTTTGAGTTAATTTTATATCCATCCAATTTGTTGAAGTTGTTTATCAGCTAAAGGAGTTCTCTGGCTGCATTTTTGGGTTCATTTAAACATACTATCATATCATCACAAACTGTGATATTTTAACTTCTTCCTTTCCAATTTGTATCCCTTTGACCACGGTTTGTTGTCTAAGTGCTCTAGCTAGGACTTTCAGCACTGTTCTGAATATATAGGAGAGAGTAGGCAGCCTAGCCTATTCCCCGATTTTAGTGGGATAAAATTCCCACTAAAGCTCTGATAAAATTCCACACTGAAACCTTCTGGTCCTTTTTTGGATGGGAGACTTTTAATGACTGCTTCTCTTTCATTAGGGGATATAGGACTGTTTAGATTGTTTATCTGATCCTGTTTTAACTTTGCTTCCTAATATCTGTCTAGAAAATTATTCATTTCATACAGATTTTCCAGTTTTGTTGAGTGTAAGCATTTGTAGTAGGATCTAGCAATTTTTTGAATTTCATTGATTTATTTTGCTATGTCTCTCTTTTTATTTCTGATTTTGTCAGTTTGGATACTGAATCTGTGAGCTCTGATTAATCTGGCTACATGTTTATCTATCTTGTTGATTTTCTCAAAAAACCAGCTCTCAGTTTTGTTGATTCTTTATATAGTTCTCTTTGTTTGGTTGATTCCAGCCCTGAGTTTGATTATTTTGTGCCATCTACTCCTCTTGGATGTGTTTCCATTTTTATTTTTGTTCTAGAGCTTTCAAATGTGATGTTAAGCGGCTAGTGTATGCTTTCTCCAATTTCTTTATGGAGGCATTCAGAACTATGAGTTTTCTTCTTAGCACTGCTTTCATTGTATCACAGAAGTTTGAGTATGATGTGCCTTCATTTTCACTAAATTCTGAAAAGTCTTTAATTTCTTTCTTTATTTCTTCCCTAACCAAATTATCATTGAATAGAGAGTTGTTCAGTTTCTATGTGTATGTGGGTTTTCTGTTGTTTTTGTTGTTATTGAAGAGCAGCCTTAGTCTGTGGTGATCTGATAAGATGAATGGGATAATTTCAATCTTCTTGTATCTGTTGAGGCTTGCTTTGTGACCAATAATATGGTCAATTTTGAAGAAAGTACCATGTGGTGCTGAGACAAAGGTATATTCTTTTGTTTTAGGATGAAATGTTTTTTAGATATCTGTTAAATCCATTTGGTTCATAACTTCTATTAATTTCTCTGTGTCTCTTTTTAATTTCTATTTCCATGATTTGTCCAAGGCTGGATGCCCCAGTGTGGGGAAATTCAAGGGTAGAGAGGTCGGAGTGGGTAGATGGGTGGGAGCACATCCTCATAAAAGCAGGAGAAGGGGGGATGGGATAGAGGGTTCCTGGGTGGAGAAGAAATGGGGAAAGGTAATAACATCTGAAATGTAAATAAAATATCCAATTAAAAAAACCATCTTTTTCATGATGGTAGAGTGGGTTTGTCTACAATTACTGATAATAATTAAAAATAAAATTGAGAATTTCTAATTTAAATTCATGTTACTATATTTTCTTCACAAATGTTCATTAAAACAGTAAAAATATTTTTACATTTAAAAAAATACTGCATATTTAAATCTATTTTAACAATTATGTTATGTATAATTTGTTTTTCAGTCAGAAGAGTATATTGATATTGTGATGATCACAGTGACAATATATTAATATGTAGATTTTGAAATTTGAATTTCATAGGGCAAGATTGTTTTAAACTTTTTAGTATTATATTTTAAATTTTATATGGACCGAGCCATCCTGCTTTACAGTGGCACCTGTACAGCCTCCATCCATTTTCAAGCCTGCTGAAGTTTGCTCAAAGGCAACCTGAGGTGTATCCTTCCCTTTTCTCTTTCCTCACTGTATGTGTGCAGAACTGAAATGCCCCAGAATGTTGTACTTGTAGCCTTCCCTTGACCCACTATTCTTTGCAAAGGTGATCTCCTACAAAATCCTAACTTCACCTGTCTTTAAAATAATCTGAAAGTTCCTAACATGCTTCTCCAAGCCACTCCTCATTCTTGAATTCTAAATCAATAATCACATTGTTTCCTTAACATCCAAGAACTGGGGACATCATTAACCAATTTAAAACTGAACTACTTATCTCCTTCCTTATCTCCTCCTACCATAATCCCATAATTTAGTAAACATCACTTTGACTTTTTTCTGTTTAATCAGACAAAAGTATTGGAACATATAACTAAGTTGCCTTTTTTAAAAAAAAAAATTTATCACCACAAAAACTACATTCTCAACTTACTTCCTAAATATATCCAGAATCCAGTAGTTCTACAATATGATTCTCATTATTATTTTCACTAGTGATACCTTGGCCTAAACCAAGCTATCATGATGCAGTTCAACTATATGGGCCTGTTCCTCTGGTTTGTCTCAATGTAATCTTATATAGAAGCCATGGCTGTTCACTGACAATCAAAGTGGGTTATAACATGTCTACCATAAAACTTCCCTGTGTTATCTAGGCATCCTGAGAGTGCAGACCAAAGTACTTGCTAAAATCTGGAAGGTGTTTCCTAATGTTCCTGGGCACTCCTTACTTTTCACTCCTGGTCACATAATATGCTTACTATGCTTCGCAACACTTCTGATGCTCCCTGCTGTTTCATATTTATGCTCTCTTCTCCTTTCCTTTACACATAGATCAACTTTGCAAATTACTTCCTTTTCTCCACTTTTCTGTTAACTTTTCATTGAGGCAACTTGATATTAATTAATTATGTTAACATAAATAGTGCATAATAAAGACTGAATTTCATATATGATACTGATTTTCTTTATACATCTATCATTAGCATATATGGGAAATGAGACAAACACAACTTCAAAGCATAACTGAAATCTAGTATTTTCTAAACAGAGTAGCAATCTGCAAGTAACAGTGAAAGACCAATACTAAAACTACGATTCACCTAATGTTCTTCCCTTGGCTGTGTTCTATATTCATTGTGTGTATTAATTCACTTTATCATCAAAATAGCCTTTGAGAACAGGTAATATTATAACATTTTACATGTAAGATATTGAGGCAAAAAGGTTAAGTAACTTTCCCCAAATCCCAGAGGCAAGAAGATCTGCTATGAATCTGAATCATGACTTTGTATGATCCTGATTCCTAACCACTATTAACACTGTAGAAGACTTGGCATTCTTTACAAAATGAATTACAAGTTTTAAAATCATGAAAGTATAACACTGAGTATACATGAAAGTGGTATAGGGACAGGTATGTCAGAATTATGCGTCTTGATATACACTTCTGTATGATAAGCCCCTCCATTCAGTTTATAAATACGGTGAGTTAGTCACTTCTATGGTTAGATTACACTGCTTGAATGAGTTGACCTTACAAGCAAAAATTATCTTCACTAGGACTGACCTAATTAAGAGACTCTTCCTCTTGGAGAAAAGAATTAAAAGTTGGAAATGGGTAGTGAATGAGCAGCAAGTCCTATATTTGTATGTCAGAAGAAAGGTTCACCCTGAAACAACACCTTAGAAATGAAAGTGACCCTCTGGGAACACATTTATCAAGAACTGAATTTTGTCTCCAGCCTGTTCCTTTGGATGAGTACCCTGAGCTTCAGATTAAACCTTAGCTAGCCTAACACCTGAATACAAAATCTAGTTGCTTTGCACCTACATCAATGACAAGCCGACCAGGTAGAACACTAATTCCCATTTTCAGAAGCCACTATAACTGTAGTAATTTGTTACTTAGTGGTAGAAAACTAGTACAGCAATGGTCTCAGCTATATCATGAAATATAATTCAGTTAGATTAAGGATCTTTCTTATTTGGCTTATGATTGCAGAAATAAATTCTTCCTAGAAGAGATAAATCTAAAACAAGATGCTAGAAAGATATTTTTGAAGTATATAAGAATAATTTACCAAAGAAACGTGGAAACTTTAATGTTTATCAAGTAAATGGAAAAATTGGTATAGTTAACAAAAATTGTTTATATACAAGATAGAATTAAAATCTGCAATATTTGTCAAGGTTATAAGGTAAGGAATGTTCAATAGCTCTAGAAAAATATCTTTATGTTAGAGGACATATGTGAAAGTCTTAGCAGAAGAGATTACTTATCTGTCTTAAATGGGGTTTCTATCGCTACAATGAAATACCATGACCAAAAAGCAAGATGCCTTTATGGGGCTTACATTTTCATATCACTGTCGATTATCAAAGGAAATCAGGACAGGAACTCAAACAGAGAAGGAACTTGGAGGCAAGGCCCAATGGAGAGGCCATGGAGCTGTGCTGTCTACTTGCTTGTTTCTCGTGTCTTGCTCAACCTCTTTTCTTACAGAATCCAGAACCACAAGCCTAGAGGTGTCTCCACCTACAATAGACTGGGCCTTCCCCTATCAATCACTAATCAAGAAAATACTCTATGGGCTTACTTGCCATCCCATCTTATATGTGCATTTTATTAATTGACATTTCCTCAGCTCAAATGACTCCAGTTTGTGTCTACTTGAACAAAGAGAAGAGGAAATGTCTTAGTCATTTCAGTACCCAAGTCTTAGTCAGGCTTTATACTTTTCGGGCTTTTCAACCCACATCTTGTTCTTGCTCATCATTCAGATAGTAAATTGTGGAATACATTATTTCTTTCCTTCTCCCTCTTTCCCAATTTCCCACCCCCCAGTTCTGATTCTGTGAAAGGTCCTTATTAATAAAAACAACAACACACATTCACTTTTATGACATAAATGTCTGAGTACTTTATAAAAAATAAATTATGTTGAGCATCAAAGATTCAACCAGACACTTTGGAAATTAATTTTTAAAATGTTCATATTTACGATATGTCAAATTTGCATTGTAAACTATTTAAAGTATTGATGAAAGAATTTTGAATCCCAACATAAATACATATGGAAAAATGCATTATTTTCATAATTTATTAAGAAAAAGCTTGAAGATACTATCAAAGAATGAAAGGCTTAAAATTTGGGCTTTTCTGAAGCCTAATAATCTCTTTACTATTTATGAACTAAGACCTAATTTTATCAGCTAGATAATGTGACTACACTTTTAAAATTGTTGGGAATAAATGCAAAGCTTTTAAAGATTGATACCCAACAAAGAAGAGAGAGAACCTGTAGAGACCATATGGAGAGGTTTGGCATGGCCCCTTATTGAGGGATGGATCCACCCACCTGTCTCAAAAATTTTAACCCGGAATTGCTCCTGTCTAAAGGAAATACAGGGACAAAAAATAGAGCATAGACTGAAGGAAAGGCCATCTAGAGACTGCCCAACCTGGGGATTCACCCATATGCAGCCACCAAACACAAACACTATTGATGGTGCTAAGAAGTGCTTGTTGACAGGATCCTTATATGGATGTCTCCTGAGAGGCTTGGCCAGAGCCTTACTGATACAGATGTGAATGCTTTCAGCCAACCACTGGACTCAGCATGGGGACCCCAATGGAGGAGTTAGGGGAAGGACTGAAGGAGCTGAAGGGGTTTGCAACCCCAGAGGAAGACAACAATTATCAACCAACCAGAACCACCAGAGTTCCCAGGGACTAAACCACCAACCAAAGAATACACATGGAGGGACCCATGACTCAGAGGATGGTTTTATCTGGCATCAATGAGAGGGAAGGCCCTTGGTCCAGTGAAGGCTTGATGCCCAGCATAGGGAAATGCTGGGGTGGTGAGGTAGGACTGGGAGAGTGGATCAGGGAGCACTCTCATAGAAGCAGAGGTAGAGTGGGTATGACAGAGGGTTAATGGAGGAAAACTGTGAAGGGGGATAACATTTGAAATGTAAATAAAATAACCAATAAAAAATTTAAAAAACAAGATTGACTATTTTACTATCTGGGCAGTAACCACATTTCTTACCCTATAGGTATCACGGTACTTGGCATATATAGTACCAACCAGAAAACTTATTAATTCCATTTCAAATCACCAAGATAGTATTCATAGAAGAAAACTTAGGATGGCAAAGAGAGGTCAGATATCTGCCTAATATGTGAAAACATAAACATCAATATTACTAAAAGTCTATGATTTTTCAGTAGCTGAGACGTAGCTTGGTGATAGAGCCCTTGCTTTGCAAGTTAGAACCTTTAGATTCAATCGTCATTCCCAGGAAACAAGACTGATTCTACTTCCAACACTTTATCTCAGGTCCAGAAACATTTAATTATCATAAAGAGAATCTTTAAACTTTACATATACTATCCACATATTTGTTATCAAATAATAATATGCGATCTTCAATAAAAGAGTGATACTTTCTTCCCAATATACAAAGCTGAGCCTATAAAATGGTGCATGCATATACTTCATGAAATTAGCATTCACTATTAGAACAGTAGAAGTTTGAATCCAGAACGTTTTCCTTGAACCTAATAGGGAATCAAGACGATCAGTAAGCATATGCTATTTTGAACAATGAGATTAGAGTTTTTCCTATGTATGAGGAATGTCATGTGCCAGGAAACATCTAATACATATGAACAAAGCAAGACATTTTAAATGTATCAGAAATACAAACAATGCCAGACTGAGGTCACAGTTGATCCTTAAACTCACAGGCTGGCATGCTTTTCTGATTTTTATCTCTCAAATTAAAAGAAAGACTAGAGAAATGAATAGTTATGAATGAATTAATAAAGACTGAAGCAATTCACCTCAGCCATAGCAACCCTTTCCAGTATGCTTCTGTTCTCTGGTCATAACTATCAGCTACAGCTTATTGCCTCTATAAATAAGGGTTCTCGTTAGACCATTCCATCTAAACAATAACCTCCAGGAAATGATTCACAGATTATATTTCTGATTCATCATGGCAGATCTATGTCCTGTGTTTATTCTTAACTCTCACAGGGGAAACTCCTAAATTTTTCTGGTTGGATGGTCTCTGGGCATAAAGGAAGAACAAATCCAGTGTATATAATTGTGGTTTAAAACAACCCAGGACACGACTAACCCTGCATCTATTCCTATGCAAATATACTCATTTAAATAAAATGTAGCTATCTTTATAAAGCTTGCAGTGTAAGGCCACAATTGGGTGAAAAATGAAGCCAAATATTTAGGAATTTACATCTAACTTTTTAATAATTTTTTCTGACTATGACTCAGTCTTACTAAGGAGACTTGAAATATGTTCCAGTATAATTTTATTTAATCACTTTCTATTCTATGTCTTTATTATTCTTTGTCTTTATGAATTTTCCAAGAAACAGCTGATTTTGCTGAACTGGAAACTTTTCAAAAGCGAATCATTGAAATGGAGCATCAGCAGTGGTGGTGAGCGTCACGCCAGCCACGCAGTCCTAGCAGAAGGTTTACATCCAACAATCTCACAGCTCTAATCTTTATGATGAGATAGGAAGTGTGCGTTAGAATATAAATTCGGTCTTCATTTTTATGTACATTGGGCTTCCTAATTATAACAATCTAATTTATAAACAATACCTGCCACAGTTTCTGAAAGAGAAATTGTCGTGAAACCGAATACAGCTTTAATTACACCTAGTTCTAATACAGTGAGCACTGCAGCCTTTCTGTCATCTTTGAAATGGTAACAGAATGAAAAAAAAGTTTTTGAAATATGAGCATGAAGGTAATGAGATCAATAAATGTCAGCTAGAAAAAGTAATCACAGCTCCCGAGACTCACTGACCTTTCAACAAATTCCAGAAATAATAGAGTAGCTTAGGGTGAAGAATTCTTTAACAATGAGAAACTGATACAATTATAAGAATAAAGGGAAGCAGAGATTGCCCTATGACATAGAAAACATTGAGTATAAAGGTAATTTTGACACAATAATTTATTCCCTTGATTTTTCTTCTAAGGTCACCACCAACATAGATCACAAATCTTTAGTCTTTATAGAGACAAAAATTTCACTGGAGCCTCCTGAGTACTGGTACCTGCTTTATAAACCTTTGGTTTTCTTCTAATGTTTATCATATAAAAGCAATTTAATAATACAATTGGTTCATTGAAATACCTAAGCTGAAAAAATATTCTCTTCCTGATACTTGTAAATTCCTCTATCAGTATCAGACTATGATTTGAAAAGGCTCAATTTAAACAAGTATCTTAAGGAAAATTTAATTAGTTTTTTTCAAATTAGCAAACAAAGTAATTCATTATTGCATTTTTATTGTTAGCTCTTTGAAAATTCCATATCTGAATATAATTGTTACTTTCTCCCCAGAGTCTCCTGTCTCCCTCCCACTATTTTCCTTCAACCATAGCTGGTTTGTTTTCATTACTTTTGGCTTTGTTCTGTGAACATAAAAATATGCATTACAATTTAGGAACCACATATGAACAAAAGCATGAAGTATTTTCCAGTCAGAATGTGCTATATCACTTAAATTAACTTCCAGATCCACCCATTTTTGTACAAATTCCATTTTTCATTTATGTCCATGCAAACTTAATCAACTTATTTAACCAGGTTCACCTGTGTGATCACTGTTTTGGGACTATTCATTGGAACCTTGTGGGTTTATTAATTGGTACACAACTGGAGGCAGCTACTCTCCCTGTCCTTGAGTCTATCCACACAATGAATCAGTAGAGCTGCCTTCATCCCTTTCTCCATCCTTGCTTAAATGTTGATCATTATTATATTATATTCCTTTTGTGGGTACAGCAAACTATATTGATGGTATTCAAGAGAGGAGGTAGGGCTTCCTAGGCCCTTCCTGTTATTATGGGTGTCTGGGATGGAAATTGTGAGAGTGATGCTCAGTGTTGGGGGCTGAGTTGGAACATGGACTCCTCAGCAACCAAGGTCCTCTCTCTTGCTCTCAGTGCCCTTGCTAGGGTGGGTGGTACAGGGTTTCGTACTCCTTGGAGGTCATGTACTCCGTGAGGTCCACCACCCTGTTGCTGTAGCAGTATACATTGTCATACCAGGAAATGAGCTTTACAAAGTTGTCATTGAGAGCAATGCCAGCCCCAGCATCAAAGGTGGAAGAGTGGGAGTTGCTGTTGAAGTCGCATGAGACAACCTGGTCCTCAGTGTAGCCCATGATGCCCTTTAGTGGGTCCTCGGATGCCTGCTTCACCACCTTCTTGATGTCATCATACTTGGCAGGTTTATCCAGGAGGCATGCCAGATCCACAACAGATACATTTGGGGTAGGAACATGGAAGGCCATGCCAGTGAGTTTAATTTAGTTCTGGGGTGACCTTGCCCACAGCCTTGGCAGCACCAGCGGATGCAGGGATGATGTTCTGGGCAGCCCTATGGCCATCACGCCACAGCTTTCCAGAGGGGCCATCCAGTCTTCTGAGTTGCAGTGAGTCCTTCTATGATGCCAAAGTTGTCATGGATGACCTTGGTCAGTGGAGTCAAGCACTTGGTGGTATAGGATGTATAGATGACAATCTTGAGTGAGTTTTCATATTTCTCGTGGTTCACACCCATCACTAACATGGGAGCATCGGCAGAAGGGGCAGAAATGATGAACCTTTTGGCCCTACCTTTCAAGTGGGCCCCAGCCTTATTCATGATGGTGAAGATGCCAGTACACTCCAGTGGCGTACTCAGCACTAGCATCACCCCGTTTAATGTTATTGGGATCTTGCTCCTGGAAGATGCTGATGGGCTTTCCATTGATGACAAGTTTCCCATTCTCAGCCTTGACTATGCCATTGAATTTGCCACGGGTGGAGTCATATTGGAACATGTAAACCATGTAGTTGAAGTCAATGAAGGGGTTATTAACAGAAACATATGGCCAAATCTGTTCACAACGACCTTCACCATCTTGTCTACAGGACAAGGCTGGCACTGCATGAGAAAATGCAGCTGTCTCTGTAACAGGGAGGAGCAGAGAGCTATATTATATTCTTATTTGTCTCCATCCTCCAATCCCCATCCCAAGCCTCCTGCCACACCATACACTGCATCTTTTATTTTCCAAATATTCCTCATTTTGTTTTTGTGTTACATATGTTCTATTACCCTCGTATTTTTCGTCCCCCATTTTAAGATATTATCTTCCTGTTTTTAGTCTAGTTTCTAGTTTCATGACCCACACTCCAGTAAATATGAGTGTGTACACATGCACACACACACACAAATTAAAATTTAAGCTTCAAAAAATAGACAAAAGCATCAGGTATTTTTTATTCAGAATATGTTACAACACTTACATTAATTTCCAAATCTATACATTTTCTTACAGATTTCACAATTTTATTTTTCTTCTTTCATATGCAAAAGTCTATTGTGTTTATGAATAGCATTTTTAATATATTCATATGAGGATAGACATCTAGTCTAGTCCAACTTCTATGATAAAACTTACAATGCTTTGAGAATATATCCAGAGTTGATACGGTATTGTATTAGATAGTAAATCTGTCCTTCGATTGAAATCTCGATACTCATTTCCAGAACGGCTCTAACAATTAA
>NW_021604705.1:1372353-1377276 GCF_004785775.1 Grammomys surdaster
CATTATGTTTGACATCATATGGAATCTCAAGTAGCTCTAATTCGTATGATTGTTTTATTGTTGCTGTTCAGAAGCTTTTTAATTTCATGTCATTATATTTGCCTATTCTTGGGGTTATTTCCTGTGTTATTGGAGTCCTTTTCAGAGAATTTTTGTGTGGTCCTACTTCTTTAAGTTTTCTTTCCCATTTCTCTCCTACAATTTCAGCTTTAATTCTTACATTGATGTCTTATATTTATTTTAAATTGATCTTTGTATAGAAAAATAGATATGAACCTAGTGTCATTTTTATGTAGATATCTAGTTTTGACAAAATCATTTGTTAAAGAAACAATTTTTTTCCAATACATATTTTTATACCCTTGTATAGCTCTATATGCTTACTTCTATGACTTCCATTCCATTCCAGTCCATTGGCTGGCATATCCATTGTAGTGCCAGCTTCATACTGGTTTTGCAACTACAGCACTGTAGTATCAGTTGGGGGTCTGCTATTGCAATGTATACAACATTGTTCCTTATTCTTAGGATTGCTTTGACTATCATAGGCCTGTTGCATTCCCATACAAATTTAAAGATTTTTTCCATGTTTTTGTGAGAAATGTCATCAGAATATTGATAGGAATTGCACTAAGTAGATTATCTTATATTACATTAAATAGACGGGAAGGGGAACAGGATCAGGTATGGGAGTGTGCCTTATAACTAGAAGTTCAAATCCCTTCTCAGTGTTTCTACAGTCACATGTACTACTTAGACTTGTCCTTTTTGTATGTGTTGTTTAAGGAGTTTGGTGAATATATAGACATTATATGGACAATCTGTAAACTGAACTGTGGTTAGCATTTCCAAAGTTCTCAAATCTCCAATACTTTCATTCTGAATGTCTCCACTTCATCTGAACCTAATTCTTTAATCTGTTCAGGTGAAAAGACTATTGGTGGCCTTTTGAAGTCTTAGTAAATTGTTGATGTCAATTAGTTCCCTTCAAGGCTTGAAGCATTAAAAACTAAATATCTTTTCCCTCCTTCTCATTTCTGACCCTATAAAAATATAGCCATTTTGTAAGTGTAAATAACAGCATTATCTAATATTTTGTGGATTTTAAAAATATGTAATATCACAATGTAGAGTTTTAAAGTATCATTACTTTATGTTTAAATCCAAAATATTTAATGATAGTTAAAATTTTCCAAAAATTCCACAGAAATAAAACCACACAGTTATGGACACTTGATCTTTGACAAAAAGCCAAAAATGTACAATGGAAAATAGAAAGCATCTTCAGTAAATGGTGCTGGTCTAACTGGCAGTCAAGATGTAGAAAAATAAAAATAGATCCATATTTGTCACCTTGCACAAAGCTCAAGTCCAAGTGGATCAACAACCTCAACATTAAACAAAGATATACTCAATATAATTGAATAGAAAGTGGAAAAGAGCCTCAAACTCATAGGCATGGGGGAATTACCTAAACAGAACTCCAATGGCTCAGGATCTAAGACCAAGAATTGATAAATAGCACCTCATGAAACTGAAAAACTTCTATAAGGCAAAGGACATACTCAATAGGACAAATCAACAACCTACAGATTTGGAAAAAAATATTCAGTAACCCCACATCTGATAGAGGGCTAATATCCAAACTATATAAAGAATTTGTGAAACTAAACTCCAAAAATACCCAAACAACCCTATCCAAAAAATGGGGTATAGAACTAAACAGAGAATCCACAACAGAGAAATCTCAAATAGCCAAGAAGCACTTAAAGAAATGTTTAAAGTCCTTAGTCATCGAGGAAATGCAAAACAAAAGGGCATTGAAATACAACCTTACACCAATCAGAATGGTTATGATCAAAAACTCAGTTGACAACACATGCTGGTGATGATACGGAGAAAGAGAAACATTCCTTTATTGCTGGTAGAATTGCAAAGTTGTACAACCACTCTGTAAATCAATCTGGAGGTTCCTCAGAAAACTGGAAATAGATTACCTGAAGACCCAGTTATACCACTCTTGACCATATACTCAAAGATACCCCAACATGCCACAGGGACACATATTCCATTATGTTCATTGTGGCCTTATTTATAATAGCCAGAAGCTGGAAACAATCCAGATGCCACACAGTGGAAGAATGAACACAGACAGGAACATATCTTAACACAATAAAGACTACAAATAACAATCCTCAGGGTCACATCTATTACACTTTACAAGTCTGTTCATTAGATCAGAATCAACAGAATGAGTATTATTTAAAGGGATTTATTAGATTAGCTTATACAATACAGTTTAGATAGTCTAACATTGTCTGGCATCACCCTGGAGAGGCCAAGGACCTAGTAGAAGCTCAGTCCAGAAGCCTGGATGCCTCAATAGTTATAACCTAGGAAAAAAGGCTCAACAGATTCCCAGAGAGTCACTGGTCTTCAGTGCACACTACAAGTCTGCAGAAGCTAGATTCTAATATAAGGAAAGAAAATAATTAGACGGAATTGCAGTCACCTGCAAGAGGTGAAGGCAACTAGGCAAATGGGAAAAGCTATTCCCTGGGGTCTGCCTTATATCTGAACTGTTCACATTTAGTATGGATCTCCCCACTCCACATTACATAATCAAGAAATTCATTCCCATGCATTCCTAGAGGTTAAACTAATCTAGATAATCTTAAATTTTCACAGAGTCTTGTCCTTTGAGATATTCTAGATTTCTTCAAGTTAATCAATTTTAACTATAACATAGTATAAGGTATCCATATGCAAACAAACACATATAACAGAAACATAACAGACATAACATGGAAAGTAAAGCACTATAACTATGTTTATCAGCTTACTACTACATTAAATGACTAATCTTATTTCTGAGTGATAACATATATCAGTTTGGAAAGATATCACACACACAAATACAAATAGTTTGCTTTCTCTATTGTTTGTCTTGAAAACTAGAAGATAATGACATCTTAAACAAGATGAAAATTCAACTATTACACTAAAATAGTATGTTAAACTATTAAAAGTTATAGCTGTATCATAATAGTAGAACAACTATAAGAGCAAAGAAAAACCAGAAGCAAATAATATACATAGAAAATAATCCCAAAGTCAACTTTTTGAGGAGTCTACTAAATGTCAAGAGATAGAATGTGACAGTTACAAGGATGTTATTACAGAAACTATCTAAAGAATAGAGCAGAACAAAATGCAGATTAAGGATAACAGAGATGCCTTAAAATAGCAATGCAAACAGGATGAAGTTTAAGAGATACAAAAAATATGCAATACAAACAGTAAGATAAAAAGGTTGATTGCTTGTATGTACAAGCTAAAGAGGACTTCCCGAGTTAAAAATTAGCTCATAAAAATTAGATGACCAGCTCATCAAGAAGACACAGCAACCATCAGTATATTTCACATAATAATATAGCTTTGAAGTAAATGAAGCCAGAAAGACTAAGACTCTAGAAAGAAACCTGAGATTGCACAATCATCATAGGACATTTACTATCCTTCTCTGAAACTGATAGCATAATAAAACTGAGTCATAGGTGTTTTGTAAAACACTGTTTAGCATGTTGACATTTTACTATATATAAATTGTTATACTTTTTCCATGAAATATCATTCCTTTAAAATATATAGAGTATTTATTGAGATAGATTCTCTTCTCCGGCATAAAACAAGTCCCAAATTTTGCAAAATAATGGGCTATTGGTGTAGGAGCTAAGATATCTTAATACAACTATTAGCTGCCTGCTGACTCTGAAAAATTTATAGTCTCTCTCCAAGCAGTCTTAAAGACATCAGTACTGCCTAATACCCACTGGAAGGTAACAAAACCAAAAGACCTAGCTCTTATCTTAAATTCAAGCCTAGAAAATATCTATTAAATTATTGAAACCAAAATTTTTTTTGCTTCCCCCAAATGCCTAAAAACAGTTGAGAAACAGATAATTTGTAAACAGTAAGTAGCATGCTAAATAGTCAACCAGGTCATTTTAAATTATATTTTTATAAAGCAATACAGATGACTGAAGATCAGGAAGATGCCTACGAGGGTATTGATATTTCCTACAAAGCCTGAAGACATGGATTTGATTCTGAACATGCACATGGTAGAAGGAACGGATTCATGCAAGTTGCTCTGACCTACCCCCAACACCCAACACCCAAGATGTACACACATACACACACACACACACACACACACACACACAAATACTTAACATCACATTTAAATTTGTTTTAAAGAGCCAATTTCATCTATTTTTCAGCTAAGGTATGTTGCAAAGAAAATGTTATTATTGGTCACATCTGTTTCAGATGCCAATGAGAGAGAACATATTCAAGTTTGAAAGCCGCAGGTCCTGATGGCTAGACAGAAGCCAGTCTTGCGTTAGCAGGTGAAGTATGCAGCCAGCACCCTTTAAAGCATAGAAACCAGAAGCAGAATTACTATAAAATGTATCTAAATTGTACTATTAGAGTTAGCTCTGATTACTTGCTGATGCAAATTATGAGAATTTGAGGCAACAACTAATACAACTAATGACTTTTAAAGTACAAAATGTAATACTTAAGCATGCCATGGGAGAGGTCAAGAGATTGCTTAGTGGTAAAGAGTACTAGCTGCTTTTCCAGAGGATGAGAAATCAATTTTCAGCACCTATCTGGTGACTCACAGTCATGTGTAATTCAAATTCTAAGGAATTTGACACTTTTGACCTCTGTTGGTAGGTATTGTGTGCTTATGGTACACAGACGTACATAAGGCAAAACATCCTTTACCAAATAATTAATTATTTAATATAGAATAAATGGGATGGGATGGGATGGGATGGGATGGGATGGGATGGGATGGGATAGGATAGAATAGAATAGAATAGAATAGAATAGAATAGAATAGAATAGAAT
>NW_021604705.1:1377286-1399667 GCF_004785775.1 Grammomys surdaster
ATAGAATAGAATAGAATAGAATAGAATAGAATAGAATAGAATAGAATGCAAATGCAAGGATAGGTAAAAGACAGAGGGAGAAAGAAGCAGGGACATGGAATACATGCAAGATTGATGAGCAAAAAAACAACACAAACATTCTTTCCTAAAAAGCAGTATCAGTTTATTAGTCAGTGGTTAATAGTACAGATTGCTTTTCCAGAAGTCAGAGTTAAATTATCAGCACCTATATAGGAACTCACAATCATCTGTAGCTCAAGTCCCAGGGTATCCAATGTTCTCTGACTTTCATGGTCATTGCACAGCATATGGTGCACACATAAACATTCAGAAAAAATACCATACCTATGCATATATAAAATAAGGAAATAACTGAAAAACTACAGTTATAAAAACAACAAAATATTTAATATTATTATACATGAAATAAAGAAAGTAACAGTACTGATGCAAGACAGAACTTTATGAAATGCATAGTGTGTTTCACACTAACATATGCTGTAGCCACCTGAGCTGCCTCACGTTCTGGGGCCCACTTTGTAATGGCCCGTTCTGCTGCTCCAGTCCGCGGGTCAGGGCCTAGCAAGAGAGAGAGTGGGGGTGGAGACACAAAGAATGGAGACAAGATAGGGAGTCTGATCAAGTCTCGTCTATTGGAAGGAAATCCTGGGTATTTATACCCTTTACCACGTGCCTTGCCCTAGTGGACAAGCATAGCTGAAGGCACTACGTCATGTGCTTTGCAGCGTGGATATCAGGTGCACCTAGCTAGCAGTGAGGAGACCACGTGCACCTTGCAGCATGGATATCACGTGCACCTAGCTAGCAGTGTGGAGACTACGTGCACCCAGCAGCATGGAGACCACGAGTGCCCTGCAGCTGGCGGCACTAAACAGCAAAACAAGATATGTGAGAAAAACAAGGTGTTTATCAGAATGTGCTCAGTTGTTGTGGGCTGTTGAAAACAAGTCTCTTGTCAGGGTATATGACCTGAGACGGCTGCAAAGATGATAGCCGCTTTCGGCTAGGAGTCGGCTCCCAACAATATGCACTATTAAATATTTAAGAATAAATTATTTTATTCCTAAATACATGCCTCCTTTTCTATTATTTTTACATTTCTAGAAAATTCCCAAGATAGAAAAGTGAGCTTTAAAAATACATTTGAGCATCTCTGCCTTTCTTGACAACTTAAATCTGAAAACATATTTAGAATTCTGATTTTCAGAGTCATTAAGAGCAAAACATTGATCTTTCTGAGGAGGGCCACAAAAGACTACTGTACTTTCCAAAATTAGGATTGTCAACAAATGTCCTTCTTTTTCTATTCCAAAATGATATATGATATTTTCTACTTAGGAAATTATAGAAAATTCAGTGTCAATTGAAAAGACACTAATGCTTTCACACCAACTAAACTTTTCTGATGTTTCTGAAAATGTATGATTTTGTAAGGCCAACTTTTCTATGAAAAGCATAATTATATGACTTACATACAACTTCTAAAAGACTTAGGAAAGCTTGTAGGTCAACTTCTTTTACTTTGATTTCCACATAGGTCAAATTTCATTCACAATTGTTTAAAAAGTGCAGATGACCTTACTACCTGATTTGCTTTTATAACATATTTTAGGTATGGCACAGGCTTCACTTCTGACTTAGAGGAAACCAATACTTATGTTCTGTTTTGTTTTTTAGTGTACCTGGTTTAGCTATTCAAGTGGAAAATTCTACCATACATAGATAGCTTTTGTATATATGTAGCTATAAATTTATCACCTAGTAGTTACAAAACACAGGTTTATAGCCTATAATATTTAAAAGAATACACATTTGTGTGTGCATAGTACAACTGCTTTATGCTAACAACAGAAAATTATCATAGGAAACAATATCTAATCATGTATCACCCATTGTGGTTATATGATGGATAGATGAATAATTATACTTTTAGAAGCAGTATTAGGAATACAAACAGATGTCAAGAGGACAATGTGATATTGTGAATATCGTCTTTCAAGTGATTACATATAATATTCATACATGTACTCGTTTTTTATGAGATTTAAAACCCATAAAAGAATCACTTGAATTGTAGACATGACTGCTGATACTTTTAAGTATATAATACCATGAGTCTACACTGGCACAAAGTAACAATACATTTGGTGGCTGTGTATGAGGGTAAATAGCAAGCAACCCGAGGCGCAGCACCAGTAATATTCATAGTTTCTTCACAAACTAAAGTGCCACTCATCAGACAGAGGAATGACTTAGCAATTCCTCACTGAAATTTTCAGTAGATTTATACACGTCTTCAATACATTTGTAAGCATTTTTCTTTGGGGCAGCATAGTGACAGTGCTTTTGCTTTAGATCTGAAATGGCTGTCATAAACTACACTCTAAAGGTTTGCTCGCCAGTTTAAGGAATTTTAGAAACATGGTAAAGACTTTAGAAGAAGGGGCTGATATGGAGAATCTTTGGAGAAGTGCCTTTGAAAGAAACATTGAGACTCTGCTCCTTTTCCTTTCTCTGTTCAAGAGTCATTAGGTTGTCATATGATCACTATGATCCCAGCCACCATTGCCACAAGCCTAAAACAATGGAGCTAAATGAGGATGGACTCAAATGTGAACAATTGTAAACTTTCCCTCCTTTAAGTTGCTTATCTCAAGGTTAATTGTCACAGTGATGGAGACCTGGTTATCACATAAATTTTACAATTGCAATTTAGAACTTGGAAAAGAGGGGAGAAGAAAGAGGTTAAATGCTTGCCCAATTTAACACATGCCTGAGCAGATATAGATTTGAAACTGTAACCTATGCAAGAGAAAATCTACAGCTTTCAGGAGTCTGAAATATACCTGATGTGGTTGTAATTGTAACTTCTTGCTGAGCTTCCATTTTGTGCTTCTTGTGGGATGATTTATAAAAAGGAAACACCAAACGCATTTGAGCCTCCAGATTTTCTTAAGAGCAAAGCCACTGGCAATGTATGTTTCAACAGTAAACATATTTTTTTTCTCTTATCCCTACTGCTTTTGTTTTGAAGGGGGGAAAAGCCATTCATTTGTACCACAGATGAATCCTTAAGCGAAGGGAAATGTTTAGATTTTCTTTTCACGATTTGGTTCAAGTGGCATTAAGTATATAATTATGCAAAAATGTAATGTTTTTGCACATGTTCCAGAAAATGTCCTTTAGTATTTTTCAAAGTAGTTTGTATAGTATTTGAGATTTCAAAACTGAAAGCTTTCTAAAGATAGCCTACCAATATAATGTTTTGCCTGTAAAGAACCACTTAGATTTTGAACTGTAATACTTTGACATGTATAACTTAATTTCATTGCTTTAGTCAATAAATTTAAAGAGAAATGGTCAAAAGAATCTGGTTAAGAAACATAAGGAAGGAGCCAGGCAGTGGTGGCTCATGTCTCTAATCCCAGCACTTGGGAGACAGAGGCAGGCAGATTTCTGAGTTCAAGGCCAGCCTGATCTACAGAGTGAGTTCCAGGATAGCCAGGGCTACACAGAGAAACCCTGTCTCGAAAAGCAAAACAAAAAATAAATAAATAAATAAATAAAAGAAAAGGAAATGAAAGAAAAGAAAAGAAACAAAGGAAGACAAGAATATTTCCAGGACAGTAGCTTTCCTGCTAATGATTAGATCATTTTAGGCACAAAGCCTAAAGATTGTGTCTACCCTTCTCTGTTCATTAGCTATTCTTTTTCTATGCCTTGCTTTCACTGATGCCTTAAATATTTTAATATTAAATTTCTTTGTTTAATAGAATGGGAAGTCTGCATATACCACAGCATGTATTTGGAGACAAATCACAACTTTCATGAGTCAGTTCTTTGCTTCCACTATGTAGGTTCTGGGGATTGAACACAAAAGTATGCCAGACATGATGATAGGCACCATTACCTACTGAGTCATCTTGACAAATCTATATTAGTATATTTATATTTTATTTGCCATTTATTTCTCTAACTGACTTGGCAAATGGCAATATAAAAATAGAAATCCATTAACTGTTATCTAAGATAAATCATTTTTATAATAATGTTTCATGTGTCTTACTACATAATAGAAGCAGGTATTTGTATTTGAGAATAATCATTCATACTGCCTCAGTTACTAGAAAGTTTGTGTGTGTGTGCGTGCGTGTGTGTGTGTGTGTGTGTGTGTGTGTGTAATTCCAAGGCTTGGTATATAACTTAACTACCTTAAAATATTGTCACCATCTTATCACTTCAAGTCATGTTTCCATCTTGATACAATCATTGTAACTAATTCCTACTGGAAAACATATTACATGCAAAGCTGGTGGAAATATGACCAGCATCTTGCCCTCCATTAGCCAAATTCAAGTGATCTTCATATCACACTATAGCCACAACTTAGTATTTTTAGATATCTAAAGCCTGTAAGCAGTCTCAGTGTTATATAAATCCTCACTCAGTGTATTTAAAGACATCAGGAATCCTCATGTATCTTAATCCATAAATACAGAAAGACCATTGTCTATATTTCAGTACTGGTGAGAATTTCCATTTTATTCTGATTCTCAAATTTCACAGGAAACATTCATTCTATTTCTCCTTAGGAAAATGCATGATCTCCTTATGACTTGGGTGTTCCTTGAGATGGCAAAGACACATAAACTATGTGCCACCTGGCCCATGACTTAGGCATTTGAGACCTATACAATTGCTTGCATACTTAAAGGAAGAAGCTTGTGGGTTCAATTCATGCCACAACTAGGCTTTTTACTTGTATTGGTACTGCTTATTATCAAACCAAGGCCTAAGTTTCCATCTCACTTCATACCAATTTAGGACTTCAGGCATAGAACTTTCATGCCAATTGTTATATCTAATTCTAAAATCCAGGCAGAAGGATAGAGATCTTCTTATAAGGGATGGGATCTTTCATTGAGCATAAAGATATTAAACATAAGACTAGAAATGGACATTTTACTTTCGTGACCCAATCATGGGAAGGAATAAAAACCTAACCTTAGCCATTCATCAAAGTTTCCAAATAGTGACAATGACTTTCAGTGCTCCTCATTTTTTCTATAAAAGAAATGTTTTAGAATGCCTTAAAGGAAATATAAAACATAAATTTTCCTAAAAATTCATCTAAAATATTTTTGTATCAAACTTTTCATAATTACACCCCCAAATTACTAGTTTTATACATGTAATTAAAAGCTATAATGTGATAAATGTTCAGGGTAGGTTAGACATGTCTTTAGAAATTGAATAGGTTTAACCAGCAAGATTTGAAATTTTCCAAGAATTTGGACTAGAAGTTTAAACTGTACATGATTGAATTTGGCCTCTTAGTTCAGAATGGTCTCCATTATTAAGAAAAATTTAATGGCATTAAGCAATATTGTTATTTGTATATTATTATGATGTATTTAGGCATAAAATAATAAACTATAATCTCTTAACAGTTTTGTGCAGAATCTTCTGTGGACTTAAGTTTCTATATGTTTTACTGACATTTAAAGTGGATTCTAGGGAGGGGAAATGCGGGAAGGGGATGACATCTGAAATGTAAATAACTAAAATAACCAGGCAGCATACACCAGCTGATATGAGGCCCCAGACACATATCCAGCAGAGGACTGCCAGATCTGGCCTAAGTAATTAGAGACTTGAGGCTGAGGAAATGGAGAGGCCTGTGGTGGGAGTGAGGGAAGAACATCCTCTGGAAGATAAGAAGAAGAGGGATGAGATGAGGAACTGTGAGGCTGGCCTCGAACTTAAAAATCTGCCTGCCTCTGCCTCCCAAGTGCTGGGATTAAAGGCATGTGCCACCACTGCCCAGCAAAAGAAATTTTTGAAAATTTTTATTGGATATTTTATTTACATTTCAGATGTTGTCCCCTTACCTCGTTCCCCTCACCCCACCCAGGAATTCCCTACTCCATTCCCCCATCCCCTGCTTCTATGAGGATGTGACCCCACCTACCCTCAACTCTCACCTCCCCACCCTTGAATTCCCCCACACTAGGTATCCAGTCTTCATGGGACCCAGGATCTCCTCTACCACCTATCCCCTACAAGGCCATCCTCCCCTACATATACAACTGGAGTCGTGGGTCCCTCCCTATGTGCTCCCAGGCTGGTGATTTAGACCCTGGGAGCTCTGGTTGGTTGGTATTGTTGCTCTCCTCATGAGGTTGCAAACCCTTTCAGCTCCTTCAGTCTTCTCTCTAACTCCTCCATTGAGAATCCCTTGATCAGTTCAATGGTTAGCTGTGAGCATCTGCCTCTGAATATATCAGACTCTGGCAGATCTCTAAGGAGACAGCTATGTCAGGCTCCTGTCAGCATGTACTTTCTGACATCCACATCAGCGTCTACCTTTGGTGACTGCACATGGGATGGATGCCCAGGTGGAATGGTCTCCAGATAGCCCCTCCTTCAGTTTCTGTCCCATACTTTGTCTCTATATTTGCTCCCTTGAGTATTTTGTTACTCCTTCTAAGAAGGACTGAAGCACCCACACTTGGCCTTCCTTCTTCATGAGCTTCCTGTGGTCTGTGAGTTGAATCTTGGGTATTTCAAACTTCTGGACTAATACCAATTATCAGTGAGTGATTACCATATGTGTTCTTTTGTGATTGGGTTACCTCACTCAGGATGATATTTTTTAGTTGTATCCAATTACCTAAGAATTTCTCAAATTCATTGTTTTTAATAGCTAAGTAATATTACATTGTGTAAATGTATCACATTTTTTTGTATCCATTCCTCAGTTGAAAGACATCTGGGTTCTTTCCAGCTTCTGTCTATTATAAATAAGGCTGCTATGATCATAGTGGAGCATGTGTCCTTGTTACATGTTGGAGCATGGTATATTTCCAGGAGTTGTATAGCTGGGACTTCAGGTAATGCTATGTCCAATTTTCTGAGGAACTGCCAGACTCATTTCCAGAGTGGTTGTACCAGCTTGCAATCCCACCAACAATGGAGACTCCTCCATTGTTCCTTTTTCTCCACATCCTCGCCAGCATCTACTATCACTTGAGTTTTTGATCTTAGCCAATCTTACTGGTGTGAGGTGGAACCTCAGGGTTGTTTTGATTTGCATTTTCCTAATGACTAAGGATGCTGAACATTTCTTTAGGTTCTTCTCAGCCATTCGAGTTTCTTCACTTGAGAATTCTTTGTTTAGCTCTGTACTCCTTTTTTAAATAGGGTTATTTGGCTGTATGGAGTCTAATTTCGTGAGTTCTTTGTATATATTGATATTAGCCCTCTACCAGATGTGAGACTGGCAAAGATCTTTTCCTAATCTGTTGGTTGCTGTTAAATCTGGAGCAAATAAACCATCTAAACAGTCCCATAACCCCTGAAATAGCAGCAGTCATTAAAAGTCTCCCCACCAAAAAGAGCCCAGGACCATATGGTTTTAGTTCAGAATTCTAGCAGACCTTCAAAGAAGACCTAATTCCAAATTCTCTTCAAACTATTCCACAAAATAGAAACAGAAGGAACACTAACCTATTCGTTCTATGAAGCCACAATCACGCTCATACCTAAACCTCACAAAGATCCAACAAAGAAAGAGAAATTCAGACCAATCTCTCTTATGAATATCAATGCAAAAATACTCAATAAAATTCTGGCAAACCAAATCCAAGAACACATCAAAACTATCATCCATCATAACCAAGTAGGCTTTATCCCAGGAATGCAGGGATGGTTCAATATTTGGAAATCCATCAAAGTAATCCACTATATAAACAAACTCAAAGAAAAAAATCACATGATCATCTCACTAGATTATGAGAAAGTATTTGACAAAATTCAACATCCCTTCATGGTAAAAGTCTTCGAAAGATCAGGAATTCAAGTCCCATACCTAAACATAGCAAAAGCAATATACAGCAAGCCAAACTAAATGGAGAGAAACTTGAAGCATTCCCACTAAGATCAGGGACTAGGCAAGGCTACCCACTCTCTCCCTACCTATTCAATATAGTACTGGAAGTCCTAACCAGAGCAATTAAACAACAAAAGGAAGTCAAAGGGCTACAAATAGGAAAGGAAGAAGTCAAGATTTCACTATTTGCAGATGATATGATAGTATACTTAAGTGAGCCTAAAACTTCCACCAGAGAACTCCTAAACCTGATAAACAACTTCAGCAACGTAGCTGGATATAAAATCAACTCAAACAAATCAGTAGCCTTCCTCTACTCAAAAGATAAACAGGCTGAGAAAGAAATTAGGGAAATGACACCCTTCACAATAGTCACAAATAATATAATATTTTAGAAAAAGAAATCTCTGATAGGAGCTAAAAAAGAACTAAGCCTGAACCTGTGCAGCAGGGACAGGTAACAAAAAATTACATCTACCATGTCCACAGAGAGATCATATCTCTTCTATAACATTATGTGTAAAATACCAATTAACCCTTTACAGTCCCAAAGTAAATACAGTATATAACAAAAAAAAGAAAAACAAAGAAATAGTAGACATTTGAATTTTCATCGGTTTTAATGCTTAATTCTTTCTTGAGTTATATGTAATAAATATTCCTGTCCATACTTCTTTTCTGTACACTAACCCTTGAGGGATTAACTAATTTCTCCCCTCCCTCAAATTTTATAAATGGCAACTGCAAAATCTAACAAATTCTCTTGTAACTCAAATTATTCAGCTTTTCTGTTTTAACAGATAGATTTAAATAGAACATAATATTTCCTTCTTTGCCAGAAATAAAACCTTCAAAGATTAAAAAAGGTTTCCCTTTAAACAGAAAAAATTATAAATTTAAACCTTGTTCTTAAATATTATCTTTAAACATGTTAACACTAATAACATATAAGAAAGTGTCTTGCAGTTTTGAGTGACTAGATATAATAATTTAGACAGAGAGGATTCTGCATTAGCATCTAAGTCTGAACCCAGGAGTTTCAGACAGGACTGTAGGTTGAAACTTGGGAATTTGTCTTTACAGAAGCCAATGAGTAAATGCAGACAATTATTCATCAAGAATACCAGAGTGCAGCGTCTCCAATAGGTCAAGTTTCTATGAAATGGAGATCATGTTGGAAGATCTTTCTATTAAAATAAAACAGTAGAAAAACAAAAGCAGTTTCAAGAACCACAGGGCCAGAAATTCCTTGAAACTACGAAAGCACCAGGTGTAAGGAGGGGCTGAGACAGAATGAGAGGTAGACTGGAAAAAAAATGAAATCAGTTGAATATTCATACACAGAACAACTAGTACAGATGCCCCACCCCCCTCCCCACCACCATGTTTATGCAGTACAATCATTGAGCTATCTTCATCTCCTTTCTCCTCTATGCAAACAATACAAACATTATTCGAAAAGCTAGGAGAGAAGATCCTTCTAGAATAATATTTTTCCATATGCCATTTGAGAGTCTACCACCCAACCTTCAGTTCTTCCTTTGATCATTCTGTCTGTATGATGTTACTACAGAAATAGAAAGCAGACTATGTTCTTTGAGCAACAGAAAATAGGAGGTTATTGGATATTATGAAATCAATGGACCAGGAGCAGCAGGATCCATTCTAGGCTTTTGAAAATCATTCAGAGTACAAGTGATTCACAATAAGTTGCTACTTCTACAGCAAATAAAGCTGTGGTCACCACTGAAATAAAGCACAAAGATCAAGGATCAACAAAAGGTTTTTCTTAGCTGATTAACTAAAATGATGACAGGTCGGGAGTCAATCATTTTTCCAGACATGACTTTTCAACATTCCTATTTCACAGGAAAAAAAAAACAAAGACATGAAGATGGTCTTTCTCTCTACCTTCTAAACTTCACATAATTGAATTCAGCCCTAAAATCTCGAGTTCTAGGAAGTTTAAGTGATACATAAGTTGAGTGTTTCCAGACAGTACAAATGAAGTTTAAAAAACTTTACTGATGCTGAGCCAAATTCATCTGCCACTGCAAGAAAAGCCTTACATATTAAAACTCCACACCTCAACACACAGAGAACTTCCAGCCAAAGTATAATGAAGCATGCATAGAAACAATGACACCTCTGTTGTAATTTTCTTCAGTCCTCAACTGGACATAAGTCATAGTCTTGTAGAATAAGGGAAACTCACCTGAGGAATTATGATTAAAAGATTGACCTTTTGAGTTGTCGATAAATTTTCTGGATTTCTGATTGATTACGGGTGGATGGTGTCAGCTCTAACCAGGTGGGCCTAGGTTGTAAGAAAGGTAACTGAGGAAACCAGTAAGCAGGATTTGTTGTGGTCTATGCTTCGGTCTTTGCCCTGAATTCCTGTAGTAACTTCCTCCCATGAAGAACTCTAATCTGTAAGACAAAATAACCTCCTCTTCCTAAGTTTCTATTGTTCATCATATTTATCACAGCTACAGAAAGCAAACTAGTACAATCAATACTGACATAATACAATCAGCTCTACAAACTTACCTTCCTGATCCACCATTTAAAAATCATTTTAAAAAAGACAAGTATTATTAGACATAGAAAGGTAAGTACATGGAAAGAAAATAACAAAGGTAAGAAAATAGAAAAACTGTTAGAAAGACTTGACACCAGAGGGGGAGAAAAAACATTTCTCAAGATACCTTCATCTAGTTACTTTGTATTCAGTAAGGCGAGGAATCTTAGGAGAGGTGCCAGTTGCATAGTAGGAAAGGATTTGAGAGCTTTACAGAGCAGTTAAACTAAAAAGCAATAAAATTATACAATTTAGAGAAAAGTATAGATGGAGAAAGATCAGTGAAGGAGATAGCATACATATCATTCCAGAAGATACAGCTTCCAAATATCCAAAGCCACAGAAAACAAAAACCCATTGAGTAGAGCACACAAGCCTCTTGGGGAAAAGACCCAGAAGAATGGGAGCTTCACCTACAAGTGAGAAAAGGTATAAAGCTCAAGGTGCTAGAGGCACAGAAGCACAGCAGACATGGTTTCTTCTTTCTTTCCTTCTTTCTTTCCTTCTCTCTCTCTCTCTCTCTCTCTCTCTCTCTCTCTCTCTCTTTCTTTCTTTCTTTCTTCCTTCTCTCCTTCCTTCCCTCTTTCTTTCCTTTCTTTCTTTGCTTCCTTCTTTGCTTCTTTCTTTCTTCTTTGTTTCCTTTCTGTCTTTTCTTATTAAGTTATTTTATTTATTTACATTCCAAAAGTTGCCCCCTTTCCTTTTCCTCCCTTGCCAAGTTTTTGACCCCATTCTCCTCCCTCCTCTACCTCTGAGACAGTCCTCTACCACATGCCCACCCATCCCCACCTCACCCCCACCAGCATCCCCCTTCCTTGGGGCATCAAGTTTCCACAGGATTATTCCACTTCCACTGAGGCCAGACAAGGACACATGTGCCCTGGGCCATGAACCAGCCCATGTATGCTCCTTGGTTGGTGGTTGAGTTCCTGGCAGCTCTGAGGGGTCCGGTTAGTTAATACTGCTGTCATTCCTATGGGGTTCCAATCCCCTTCTGCTTCTTCAGCTTTTCCCCTAAGTCTTTCATAGGAGTCTTGATCTCAATCTAGTGGTTGACTGTAGGTACATTTGTCTCAGTCAGCTGCTGGTAGAGCCTCTCAGAGGACAGCCATGCCAGGCTCCTGTCTGCAAGCACAATATGGCGTCAGTAATAGTGTTAGTGTTTTGGTGTACATGCATTAGATATATCCCAAGTTAAGTAGGTCACCAGGTGGCTTTTCATTCAGTTTCTGCTCCATTTTCGTCCCTGCATTTCCTTTACACAGAAACAATTCTGGGTCAAAATTTTTGAAGATAGGTGAATGGCTTCCTGGCTCAGTTATGTACCATGCCTATCTACTGGAGGAGGTTAGTCTCTTCAGGTTCCATCTCCTCACTGTTAGGCATTTTGGTTAATGTCATCCCTATTGGATCCTGGGAGCCACTCACATCCCTGATGTGACTTTCTAGTGGTTACCCCTGTCTCCAACCCCACACTGCTACATATTTCTATTCATTCTCCTGGCCCCCTGGGATTCTCTCCTATCTCCCCCCAATACCTGATCCTGCTCCCCCTTTTCCTCTCCTCCTCTCCTCTCCCACCCAGGTTCCTCTATCCCTCTGCCTCCCATAATTATTTTGTTCCCCCTTCTAAGTGGATTTGAGGTATTCACTTGGTCCTTCCTTCTTGTTAAGCTTCCTACGGTCTGTGAGTTGTATATTGGGTACTCTGGAGTTTTAGACTAATATACACTAAACCATGAGTACACACCATGAATGTACTTTTGGGTCTAGGTTACCTAGCTCGGGATGTTATTTTCCAGTTCCATCCATTTGCCTGCAAAATTTATGATGCCTTCATTTGTAATAGCTGAATAGTATTCTATGTGTAAATGAACCACATTTTCTGTATCCATTTTTTGGTTGATGGACATCTGTGTTGTTTCCAGTTTCTGGCTATTACAAATAAAGCTGCTATGGACATAATTGAGCATGTGTCCTTGTGGTATGGTAGAACAACTTTTGGGTACATGCCCGAGAGCATTATAGCTTGGTCTTCTGGTAGATCTATTTCCCATTCTCCGAGAAACCACTAGTTTGATTTCCGGAATGCTTGTACCAGTTTACACTCCCACCAGCAATGGTGGAGTGTTTCTCTTTCTCCACATCCTTGCCGGTATCTGCTATCACTTGAGATTTTATCTTAGCTGTTTCTGATTGGTATAAGGCAGAATCTCTGGGTCCTTTTGATTTGCATCCCTGTGATGACTAAGGATGTTGAAATCTTCTCTGAGTGTTTCTCAGCCACCTGAGATTCCAATGTTTAGAATTCTCTGTTTAGCGATGAATCCTATTTTTAATTGGGTTATTGGTTTTTTGAAGTTACCAAAAGAAACTTAGAAAAAAGAAAGAAACTTAGTCATTGCCCATTCCTTGACAATGAGCATAATATAAACTTGTTTCTACCTTCTCACTTTCAAAGTTAACCTGAAATCATTAAATACTCTTGTTGTGTTTATGACTGTGCTTTTCTTTGAGTTAATTTTCACTTGATTTGAGACAGGTTCTAGTCACATAGCCCAGGATGGCCTTGAACTCACAAAGCCAGTCATATCCCAGGTTCTCAATCTATGATTATAGCTGTGTAAGGCTACTCCAGGCTGAAAACATTTTAAATGTTGGTTTAGATATACAAAATATTATTTTTATCATGTACAGAAGAATTACTGGGTGTATCTTGGCCTCAGGCACTAGCCAACAACTCAACAGACCTCACAGAAACCAGTAGTTTTATCAAAGGTATATGTATTTAAGCAGTTTCAGGTGTTGTCTTTGATCCTGATAGCCAGGAAAAGGAGAAAATGCATGGGCATAAAGTCACAATTTCAGAAAATAGATTATGAGTGTCAAAAAATTTAACAACCTTACAGTAAGGGAGACTAACAGATGATCAAAAGCAGAAAGCAGGCAGAGGTCATGGAAGAGGCAGGTACATGGGAGTCACTCTCTCATAAATAGGGAACCTATTGTTTCTGACAATGTTTGTGACGATGGAGAACACATGTACAATTAAAAAAAAAAGATGTGTCAATACAGAATTATAATTGCTGAAGAGATCAGTATGTGAATTTGTGGGGCTGTGGAATCCTGGGTGTTCGGCCATGCCCCCAGAACCCAGAGACCTGACACGAGGGTCACGGTCACGTAAGGCCCAGGTAGAGGGTGGGCTGACAGGTCTCCCAAGCCCCTCCTCTCCCCACTATAAACAAACCCCTTCCGACATTTTTTGGGAGAGCTTGCCACCATCCAAACCCACCACCATGTCAATAAATCTACACGTCTTAAATCTCCACGTGTCTCTCGAAATCCTGGACTCATTGTATAAGTCAAAACTCACGAGTGCCCCTGTCCAAGCGGGGTTGGGGAGAGACAGAAGCCTTTTCTGCCCGCCCCTGTGGTCTCTACACTAGAGCTGTGGGTCCCAGGATGGCCCTCAGTTTGTCGGAGGTCTGCGCTGTTGAGTCCTGCTGGGAAGTGCTGCCCCTGCCCGCATCGGATCGGGCCTGTGCCACCACCCACAACCCCCGTGCATGAGCATTGCCCAACATGAATTTAAAATAAATTAGAAACATTTGAAAGGAATAGAAGGAAAAGTTAACAATGTCATCTATGAGAGTCCAGACACGGTCCGTAAGTAATCACAAAGTCGTCTCTTTCTCTTTGGGGCCAAGGATACAGTCATACCCATTGAACAGAAAGCAAGAAGCCCATTTGAAGGCATCTCAGTGTCATTTGTCCTCCCTTGCTTCCCAAGAGTAGTCCATCATTTTTGTTTTTCAACAAACTATTCTTCAAGTCAGTGCCATACTTTCACACATGGACACCACAGGCCAAAGAGAGATAAAATAGAGCTTTAGGGGTGTTCATTAGGAAACATCCAAATGAAACTGCATAGAATGGGGGAGTTTGTATGCAGGAGTAATGGAGAGGGATGGGTAGAAAGCCTGCTGCTTTTCTATAGGGCTCTTGGTGTGAACTGAAAGCTCACTACACTGGAAACTCATAGGAGGCCTCTTCAAGGACAGACTCAAAGTGCTGCTAAGACACTGCCTTTGACAGACAGCCACATAGCAGCTGCCTCTGCTACAGTCATATCTCCTAAAATAAAGGAGCTTCTCAGGAAGTCAGCATAATGACCCCCTGATACTAAACTTCAGCTTGGCCAGTTCAAACCCATTTGGAGCACATAGCTCTTCAAAGCCACTTCAGCCCCTGAATGACCCCTTTATGTCAGCTGACACTGTATTAGATCAACATTATAGTAGGTTAGTCCTCAACCACTTGCTTCTGCTATAATGGAATCATCTGAAGCATAAGGCCACCTGTGTTAACCCCTACACTGCTCAGCAATAGTCTTTGCACTAAGTTTGTCCTCAATATCCTTGATGATGTATCAGACAATGTTTGCTGACATTCCACTGATATATGCATATTTAAATGCTAGAGAAGTGTCAATGCTGTTTTGTTTTTGTAATGCACAAAACACAAATAGTTTATCAGTGTAATAAGATCCATGATCAACAGAATTAACTTGGCCATTTTGTTAACAGGTTCCTTTTTATTTTACTTCACTATGCCTTTGCACTTTGGAATTTTTGCCACTGAAAGATGACTTTCTACTTAATATGTATTTCTAAATATGGGAATCCGTGTTGGCTTTCCATATACAGAAAGTGCTGTCCCTACTATAGCCGTGTCCCTTCTGGTGCACATGTACTTTAATCTCATTTGTTCCTTTATTACGTTATGGTACTGTCGCTGACTAGGCAAAAGACACACACAAAAATACTGCTATTGATTTGTGAAATATATGCAACTTCTTACCAAATGACAATGAATTTTGCTTACCTATCACACTAAGAAGATAGTAATACCTGGCTTGCAAATACCGAAGCAAATACTCTTGGTAGTTTTGTAATAAAGACAGCAAAAAGCCTTATTTTTATTGCTCAGAATATGTCAACAGAGATCATTGCTTGAGCTTATTATCTAAATAACATTTTACTATCCTTATTTTTAGAATCACTACCAATAAGAGCAATAATTTCTGTAAACTTCTCCTTCAAAGTGAAATCTTAAAATATTTAAAATATTTCTCACCAAGGCAGAAATTCTACCTTTATCATTTATTTATATTTTCTCTCATTTATCAGTTTCCTATATCTGTATATAATTCTTAAATATTTTGCATAAAACAGATGGACTGTACATTTTAAAGAACATATGGCTGATTAAAATGAATGATTGAATTAACTTATTTCATAGGATATTAAATCCTTGGGCATTTAATATCATATCTTTACCTCTTGATGTTTTCATGGTCATATTTTAAGTTCTTATTTGACATTCTCTTTGCAGATCTTAAGTACTCTGTAACTTTGCTTCCCATTATTTAATTCATAAATATCTATTGACTATCTACTAGGGCATGATCCCAGTGCTTGAGGACACTATGATACATCTGGAATACAGGATAAAGGCTTGAATGTGACTCCTTTACCTTTGGCTTCTGCCTTGTCTTTGTAATCATTTTAACTTTCTGGCTAAATTTTATTTCTTCAACATTAAAATCATTCCCAAGAACATGGAGATAAAACATCATTGTTAAATCTCTGGGCCCAGAGTTATTAGTGATGTGACTTTGGCCATGAACCTTAATATGTGATCAGCCAGTCTTCCATATTTACAATAGGATAAAAACGGTTGGTATCTGAATCATGTAGTTTTTGACGGGATATATACAAGTCTCAGCTTATATCCTGATTCATAATTGTTCAAGAAAGTCAGCTAATATTATTATGCCTCCCTAACAGAAAAACAAACTCAAATAACTAATTCCAATATGCAAGAGCAACTACCAAATTCAAGTAACTTTGGAACATCAGCAAATATTACCTTAAGTGAGAAAAATTAATGTCTCCTTTTAAAAGTAAGGCTTTATCCACATTTTTTTCGTTTAACAATTTCTTTTTTGAGACTAAATTATACTCAATGTGTATATATTTTTTCCATTCATCTCTCAGTAAATATTTAGAGCATATTTAAATATCATATCATTATGTTAAATAAGCTAGTTACAAAAAGACAAATATTCAATTTAGATGAGGTATCTAAAATATTAAAGTTCATGTAACTGAAAGGTTGAATAGTGACTGTAAAGACTCTGTGGATGAAAATGAGGTCCCACTCATGAAAGGCCCACAGTTTTAATCAAAGAAAATAGACTCTAGAGATGTAATTCAACAAGAATGCATTGTACATTAACAAAATTTAACGGTTTTATATCATATAGTGTTCTTACTGTAATAAAATGTACTATTTAGTATGCACAAGATAATATTAACAAATAAACTAGTAAATCATGTATATATTAGACTTTCTGTAAGAAATGAGAGTATAGTAAAATCTAGAAGACAAGGATAAGTATTCACATTGTTCTAAGTTTCAGGAAGCAAGCTCATGAGTTTTATTTTCTTTGGTGATTCCATGGACACCATGAGTCAAGCAACACTGTCATGATTGTCTTCAATAGAACTCTGAACATCCAAACTTAAAAATGCTAAATAGCTCTTGTGCTTATTTTTGTTATACAATGGAAAAGATACCAAAAGTCATACCAATGTTAAGTTCATTCCACTACTCATATTTCTCACACACGGTTTAAATATTTTGAATAAAAAATTTTAAAGACATCATTAAAATAGCATTTATGAGTTAATGGATGGCTCTACCTATCTCTCAAGACAGCATAGAGTTCCAGAAGAGGAATGGTCTCAGAAGATGCACTGTTAAAACAGAGCTACTATCCTTCTTCCACCTTGAACAATCAATCAGTCAGCAGTGTATGGCAAGCACAAATCATTTTCTCATGCTGTGAAATGGAACCTGATCTTACGTAAGCTGCAACTGACTTTAATATCAGAGCTCTACCTACAGAGCAATAATAACTAATGCTTCCTGTGCATTGATGTCTTGGACTTAATTGTCAACCTGTGCCAATATCAAGTTTCCAGAGTTGTGGTGAGGTTTAGTGTAGAAATATTAAAATCAGTAGTCCTTTGCTTAGCATTGAATTAAAACTCTATGTCATGTTGGGAAATGTAAATTATTGTTAACACAGGCTCAAGTGTTTGAACACTTGGTCCCCAAGCTAGTGAGGCTGCTCTATGAAGCTGTTCAAGCTTAAGGACATGGTGTCCTTCAGGAAATCAGGTTGCTTTGATGTTATAACTGCCTTGTGTTCTGGTCTAATTTTGTTTCCTGGACAGCCACCATTTCTAGAGTACTATATAATCTTCCATTGCTATGCCTTCTGGAACATCATGACTGAAATCCCCTCAAAATCATGAACCAAAACAATTAAAAAGTATCTTTTTTTCATTAATTAATTTATTTATTCACCTTATATCCTGATCACTGTCCTCTTCCTCTTTTCCTCCCAGTCCTGCCCTAACAAATCTCTCCCCTAATTACTCTGCCTACTTCTCAGAGAAGGGGAAACCTGCTTTGGGTACTACCCTACCCTGGGATATCCAGTCCCAGCAGGACTAAGCACATCCTCTCCCACTGAGGTTCAACCAGGGAGTTAAGTTAAGGGAAGGAGATCCAGTAGCAGGTAACAGAGTCAGAAACATTCCCTCACTATAATTGTTAGAGAACCCACATGAAGATCAAGCTGCAAATCTGCTCCAAATGTGTAGGATGCCTAGTTCTAGTCCCTGCATACTCTTTGGTTGATAGTATCTGAGCTCTCATAAGCCCAGGTTACTTGACTCTGTAGGCATTCCTGTAGTGTCCTTTACCCCTTTGACTCATTCAATCCTATGTTCTTACTCTACTGCAAGACTCCCTGAGCTCTGCCTGTGTTTGGCTGTGGGTCTCTGCATCTGTTTCCCTCTACTGCAGGATGAAGCCTCCCAGGAGACAGTTATACTAAGTTCCTGTCTGGAAGCACTGCAGAGTATCATTAATAGTGTCAGGTGCCGAACATCTCTCTCACATGGGATGGGTCTAGAGTTGGGCCAGTCAGTTGACCATTTCTTCAATCTCTGGTCCATCTTTATCCCTGTGCATCTTGCATGTAGGACAAATTTTGGATTGAAGGTTTTATGGGTGGGTTGATGTGCCCCTTCCACAACTGGAAGTCCTTCCTAGCTACAGAAAGTGGCCACTGCAGTCTCCATATCTCAGGTAGTAGGAGATATCTCAGCTAGGATCACTAACTCTAGGTTCCATTAACTCCCTGGAACCTCCCCTGTCTCAGGTTTCTAGCTAGTCCCTGAGATGTCTCTGTCTGATTTCTATTCTCATTCCTAGCCCTATTTTGAGTCCACTCTCCCAATACATGATCCCCATCCCTGGTCACTTCCTTACTCCCTCTCCCATCCTGTTCCATCTCTTCATTACATCCGATGATTATATTGTTTGCCGTTCTGAGAGAAATTCATCCTCTTTGGGGTTCTTGTTATTATTTAGTTTTTTGGGGGGATCTTTGAATTGTAGCTTGGGTATTCTGTACTTCATGGCTAATGTCTAACTAAAAGTGAGTATATACCACACATATCTTTCTGGGTCTGGGTTTTGTCCCTCAGGATGATATTTCTAGTTCCATCCATTTTCCTGCAGATTTCATGATTTTCTTTTTTTATAGCTTAATTTTCTTTTTCCACTCTTCAGTTGAGGGACATCTAGTTTATTCCCAGTATCTGGTTATTACAAATAAAATTACTATGAGCAGAGTTGAGCAAATGTCCTTGTGCTATAGTGGGGCATCATTTGGGTATATGCCCAGGAGTTGTATAGCTAGGTTTGGGTTAGAACTATCCCAAAATTTCTGAGAAACCACCAAATTAGTTTGCAAAGTCGTTATACAAGTTTGCACTCTCACCAGCAATGAAGGAGTATTCCTTTTGTTCCACATCCTTGCTAGCATGTGCTGTCACTTGAATTTTTGTTCTTGACCATTCTGATGGGTTTAATGAGTTTCCATATGGTATTCTGCCACAGTGTCAAGAAAAATGATAAATACAATCCAAGAATATGTTGTGATATGGATAAGATCAACATCTACCATAAAGAAAAACATGTTAAATTATTAAAAATTCAGGCATTATGAATCCAAATATAGATGGCATGTTTGTGGGAATGTTAATCTTGTTTACTTTTATGTCTATTTTTAGGAAATAGAGCTAGATTTAAGATTTATGTTTAATATATATTTAAAAGGCAATTTAACAAGCACTACGTATGAGTGCATTAAGGTTAACCATATCATGGAGTTTGAATACACTGAAACACCATAAAATTGTAGAAAGTGAAAAAGATTTTTTTATACCTTCTTACTTTAGGCACAAACAATTTAATCATCAATAAGCAGTAAATAATCACACTGTCTGTGAGAACTTCTAAACAAAACAAACAAACACAGAATATACATGCCCAAGTTCTCGATGATCTGCCTTGGCTTCCTTTTCTGTTGCCAGGATAAAATCCTACAACAGTAGCATCTTATGATAGTAAGGTTTTATTTTGTCTCACAGTTCATTGGGATGCACCATAACAGTGGAAAAGTCAAGAAGGTCATATTGCACACAAAAATTAGGAACAGATAAGGAACAATACACGTTATTCCTCAGCTCCCTTTCTCAACTTATACTGTCCAGGCAGAGAATGATGACACCTACAGAGGGCCAGTCTTTCCAACCAAGTTGATAAATGCAGGAAATTTGCCATCTAAGAGTTAAACATTATAGGTTTTTAATTGATTTATTCTCTCAAATATTACATCCTGACCACTGTTTCCCCTCCATCTATCTGTCTTCTATCTCCGTCCTTCCCCACTACCTCCCCATCATCTCCTCCTCTGTTTCCCTTCAGAAAAGGGCAAGCATTCCATGGATAGCAACCAAACATGGTGCATCATTTTGTAATAAAATTAAACACCTTTCTTAATATTAAAAAATGAAAGAAATGACCCAGTAGGAGGACAAAGACCCCAAAAGCAGGCAAAAGCATCAGAATTTTTTAAGTTAACAATTAGCACTAATAATTATGGGTAAGTTTTATCTAAGATTTTTGCTTCTACATTTATGAATGCTTTCAACACTGCTTTCTCTTAAATACAAATGAAATGAAATTCAGCCTTCTCAAATATATTAACAAATCACAAAGTACTTTCCTTTCTAAAAAATATGCAATTGATGTGCTTATTGTTGCTCTGATCAAACAGTTGTCACTGCAGAAGCCAGGGACAGAATAAAGAAGCTACACTATTCATACAACTTATAACTCTTGGAAAGAGAGAAATTCTAAAAATTTCAAATTTATCAAAAATTATACATTACATTCTTTTAAGCCACAAAGCTATAGTATCTACAGGAGAAATAATTATTTTAACTAAAATTAGCTTTTCACTCATTTTACTTAGTATCTCAAAGATCACGGAGGAAGTACAGACAGCTCACCTTCTTCTCCAAATTTGTTGGTTTTGGCATATCACAAAACAATTTTACAAGCATTGTTGTATAATTTTCAAACTTGTTTTTTTTTTCAAAATAAATGTGATCAGCTTTTCCAGATGCAATTAACCTTAGTTCAATCATTTTGACTGTACTTGATCTCATTAGCATTTTTTTTCTAACCCAGAGGGGTAGAAAATCTCTTCCAAGACTCTCCAAATTATTGATGTGGTTTAACTTAATTTCATATATAGAAGCCATGACAGGAAAACATATTTCCTAATGTGACACATATCTTTGGATACTAAAAAATAATGATGTTACATTCCTCAGAATGCAAGGCCCTAAACTCACATAATTCCACGTTTGTCACCTTCACAATTTTTCAAAAAAACAAAACAAAAAATCGTTGCAACATGGACTATAGCAGTAAAAATGATGAGGTTGGAGATGAGTCGGCAGTTAGGAGTGCTCACTGGCACGCACTATCCTGGCTGGGTTGCCAGCACACACAGCACACTGTCTGGCTGCTCCCCACCACCTTACCTCCAGCTCCAAGAGTTTCCAAAACTTCTGACATCACCAGACATTCACATGCACATACCTATGTACAGCTCCATCTATGTACACAGAAATAGAAATGAGAAAAATATTTTAATAGTGTTTCTAGATTAAAGAGCCAAAAAGAAAAAAAAAAACAAAATGTTGTGTCATCTTAGCTTTATTTTTATAAAAAACAGTCAATAGCTTAACTGCTGATTTTCAATGTTCTGTAAAAATATTTTATTTTTTCTTCAAGGGGAAAGGATATAGAATAGATTTAAATCGGACAGAGAAATTTAAAAACAACAACAAAACCTTCTAGTTGAACAGCAGCTGTGAGCCTAAAACCATATTGGAACATACAGAAGTCTTATTCATAATTAGATGCCTTGAATGACTGCACCTTCATCTGAGTAAAGGTTAATAAGCAACGGGCTTTTTATGTGTTTTACCTGTCAAGGTCTGGAATGACTGTCATCATTTAATGAAGAGGTTTTTAATTATACTAAATCAAAATGCTTTTATGTTGCTCCGTGGTCACACATTAGAGGTGACATCAGGAACTAGCTTTCATTGAGGGCATCTTTAGATGTTCTCTGCCTCAAAAGGTTTTGCCAAAGTTTTTTTTCCTTTTGTAAAATTTCTACCTTTTCCTTTTTCTTTTGTTTAAGCCTACAAGTCCTTTGCATATGGATTATGGCTTTGTTTTTATAGGCTTCCTCAGTGTCCAGACAAGTGTGTCTCTGCATCAGTACCTGCTTCCTCAGTGTCCAGACAAGTGTGTCTCTGCATCAGTAGCTGCTTCCTCAGTGTCCAGACAAGTGTGTCTCTGCATCAGTAGCTGTTTCC
>NW_021604705.1:1399677-1404776 GCF_004785775.1 Grammomys surdaster
ATCAGTAGCTGTTTCCTGTGCCCTTTCTTGGGCTCCTTTTCTTTTTTGTCTGTTTGCTCTAGCCAAGTGTGTTTATATTTATTTATTTATATTTGGAGAAAGGAAAGAGAAAGGGAAGATGTTATAGTTATAGTATAATCTCTAAATATTTTTAAAAGCAAAAGAAAAATAAAATAACTTTCAGTGTTTTGACTTTTTCTCCCAACCCCAGTACAATTCTCTATTTAATGAAACTAGAATTTCTTGGTTTATTATCGGGGCAGATATAGAAAATGAGCTGAGAGCCTTTGAAGTATCAGAATATATTAAGCACTCAAAATTAAAAAAAAAGACAGAATAGTTAAGGTAACTAATTCAGAAAAGCTCCTAATGTTGAAAGTTGAAGAAGTAAAATAAATAATACAGTGCTTGATAACAAACCTGCGTCTGTAGTAAATATACACACGTCTGTAATGGTTAAATAAATGCCTAAATGGGCGGCAATGTTTCCTACTCGAACATTACAGATAACGTGGAGGACACTCTGTATTCAGGAAGATGAGCAGTTTCATTGGAATAGCGCTTTTGCTGACTCACTTCAGATAAGAGAGAATGGAAACAGGATGCAGCTGTTTGACAGTAAAGAACATATAGCAACAAAACCTCAATCAAACAATGATGCACATTCAGAACTAACTGATTGTCATGAGTATCAGTAACAGTGTCCCTGAACATCGTGTTTTACCTGATTAAAAAGTGGTGAAAAGTCACATTGTCTCTGTAGACATACAACCCTAGTCTAATCATGAGGATTGCACAAATTTGTCAATCAGACAAATTCAAACTGAAGCTAGTTTATTAATAAACTAGCTGGGTTGCATTCTTAAAATCCATCAAGGTCATCAAGAACAAGGAGAGGCTGATAAACACGTCAGGGAAGGCTAAAGAGTAAGGACTACTTGGAAGGTGATACCTTAAAACATTAGCCAAAAAACTGGTAACATTCAAATAAAGTGAAGAATTCATTTAACAGAAACACATTAATGCTATAACAGCATTCAGGTATTATCATGTAGACTTTGTGACACCAAGAGAAGCCACCTGGCTGAACCACCCATGCAATTCTTCTATAAAACTTTAATTACCCCATATCAGAAGCCTGCCACCTTGCTGTTTCTTCTAGCTATTATCTCTCCTCCCCACCTGACAAATGCAGCATTATAATGATAATATTATATTTTAAATCAATTTTAGGGAAAGCATTTACAGAAACTATGATGCTAATTGAAATACACAGTATAAATCTTTAAAATATTACCAACTTGCATATAATATATATCTCTGAAAGTTACTGTCCAAATTTCACTTTCAAGGATCACCAAAATAGTCTACATGATGCCTTTATTACAGAGAAGAGCAGAATTTGTGCCAGAAGCAAGGAATTTTGTACCATAGCTTCAGATCCAATGCGACACATTTTGAAAGTTTTCATTGCTTATTATTTAGCATCCTCTGTCTTTGCAATGACAAGTTTCATGCTAATATCTCAATATTTAACAGCTTTTTAGACTATTATCATCTAATCTTCCCAAAAGCTATTGGGATCACTGCAATATGCAAAGTACTATTCAAGGTCAAAAAAGGAAGAAAAACAAGATGAGGATCAAACCTCTATGTCACCAAGCAGTACTAGCAAGTAGAGCTGGGAAATACTGATACTGCTCAGACCTGTCAGCCTGGCATCTGCTAAATCCCTTCTGTGTTACTAACTGACTTGATAAACTGCAATTACATTTTCAGTAAAAGGTCCTAGAGAGGAAAGGTATTGACCCTGTTAAAATGAAAAATTCCCAAGGCACTTTTTGGAAGACATTTGTGGCCATCCTTAAATAATTAAAGTATGAGTTTAGCTCCTTCAACTATATAATTCTTGAATTCAGGTTTTGAGCAACAAAAGTATTTAAAGTAGATTAATATGTCTGCACTAAGGGCAAAGAAAACAGCTCAATAAAAGTAAAACCAAACTGTAATATAATAAAGTTATGCTACTTCAAAATTTATGGTCAATAGAATTGATTGGATTATCCTAAAAACTTAACTTTTTCCTGTGATAATTAAGTTTAGAGGCAATCACTAAAATGTTTAGTTCAAGGAGCTAAAGAGACAACTCTGGTTTGGTTCCCAGACACCACAGGATGGCTCACAGCCTTCTATAACTCCTGTTCGAGGGATTTCAACATTTTCTTCTGGCTTCCATGAATCCAGGTATGCACATGCTGCAATATATCCAAGAAAATACACTTGCATATGTAAAAAAATAAATACATCTTTTAAATACTTTAAAATTAATTTAGTGTAGATGTTTTTTTAAATCAAAATTACTCATGTACACAGTTTCTAGGGCCATATAAGTATTCAGGGGAAAAAGCAATAATTTTCTTCCTGACTTTATGTGGCGTCCACCCTCGACCAGCAAGGAAGACATAATGCGCGAGCTCTTCTCCAAGCAGTTTATTCAGGACCCTTGAACAATCTTCTGACTGACGCCCCCGGGGGAAGCGTCTCCCAGGCTTAAGTACTGTAGGACTAGCCAACCCCCGTCTGCCACGTGGCAAGAGCAGATAGGTCCACACACATGGCGACAAGCCAGATCACCAGCCACAGCCAAATAAGGAGTTGTTTACTCCTAAGAGTCCTCGCCAGCAGGTGGCAAGGACTTTTTTACTCCTAAGAGCACTCGCCAACAGGTGGCAGAAGGCAGAGACTGGCGCCATCTTAAGGGCGCGGCACTATGTGGCTCTCCACAACTTTATTCCTCTTTTCCAATTTTGAAACAATCAAATTCAATTAATTTAACAGGTAAAATGATACCTTGATATGTAAGTTTAGATTTTTGTGTGTGAATATATATACTCTATCATAAAAGTAAACATTCTATTTTTGGATCAGAGGCAGTCTTTTAACAGACTATTTTGCTGATGGTAGTATCTCTAGCAGACACAAGAGTATTTGTATTACAATAGAGGAGCCCCACTATTATGAAGCCTATGGCTCACTTAGGAGCTGTTTCATTTAAGTCCCTCTCTTCCTAAGATGGCTACAAAAGAACCAGAACCCAGAGCTAGAGTCAGAGAAAGAGCCATGTTAGGAGAAACAGGGAAAGGTTTCTTCTATCAAAATGAAATCATGTGCCTCTGTAGACTTTTAAGAAAAGGTGGCTTTGCTACATCTTTAACCTGGAAATAAATGGAAATGGCTCCACCAAGAATGTGAAGTACAAGTCTCACAACGTAAAAGCATGAAGAGTAAATATGGAGAGAATAGTTTATATGCCTATGTGGCATGCCAATTTCTATTCTGAGGGCCTCAACCTTGCAAAAGCATTAAACATTCCCACTTCTCTTGAAAACAGTCTACATTTCAAAATGATGCATTGATGGTACAACTTCTTTCTTTTACCACCACTCCCAAAGATACAATGTCTAATTTTTAAGTTTTAGTCACTATTGACATGTCATTCTTCCATCCTATCCTAATTTGCATATCCTATACATGTATAGCTTCAAAGATATTGTATCAAATTTCTAGTAAGTCAATATTCAAAATTTGTATTTTGCATTACTGTATAAATGAATGTGTGTATTGAGTCATATAACAAACAACATTATCTCATTATTTCTCCCTATTTATTAGTGTTATATTTGTCACTAAGTCCAGTCCACATTTATATTCACTTAATCATGACTTCACTTATGTCAAAAAGTCAAAATAAGGTTGCTATGCCAGCCTGAAATCCAAAATCCAGGAAGTAAAGTCAGGAAGACTAAGAGTTGCAACATAAATACAACCTGTCTCTCAAAAATGCCCAGAGAGTAGAAAAGTAAAAACAGTCTATCCATCTGCATTTCATAAAGAACTCTTCTGAAGAGATGTGATTTGTTCCAGTCCCAGAAAGTGGCTCTGTAGCCTACAGTAAACATTTTCTGTCTCATATCTTCAGTTTCAGGTGTAGCTGATGACACTACATCATGGCTCTGATACTGACCTTGTCCTATAATCATTCTCAATCTCTGTTCTCTTACCTTGGAGTCTTATCTTCCAAAATGTTATATGGAAATAAGGAGGAGTTGCATGTCAGAGACAGTAGTGAACTACAGGGCACCTGGTACTGAGTTACCAAACAATGCAGGAGGTCGTCACTAGTCTCTGAGTTTGCTGGCAATGAACACCAATAAAAGCATCTTGGTATTTAGGCTTCTTTATTTTCTTTTTCTTTTGCCCATTCTTTCATTTCAGCCCATATCCGACACATAAAACATACCCAGAACCTTATCTAAGGCTGTACTTGAAGGGACCCATTCTGACAAGAAATTTTCCTTCACTGTTACACAGGATATGTCCTCATCCCTTTCCTTGAATTTAAGTCCCTAGTTTATGGATCCATTGTCTTTCTGGTTTCTTTCTCTCTTTCTGTGTTTGTGTTCTATGTCTGTTTCATTCACCAGTGTCCTGAGTAATTCTTTTTCTTTGGAATTTTGAAGATATTCCCTTCTTTATCTTGATTTCCTTCAGTAGTTTGAAGATCAGTGTCATTCTGAAGCTTTATATTCCTAGTAAATTGCTGTTATTTCTGAAAGGGTGCAAGATCATTTTTATCATCACTCTTAAAATTATATGAACAAAGTCCTTGTATTCATACAGTTAGAAAATTGAAAGTTCTAGAATTTTATATCATTGTTATACAATTGTATTTAAATTAATGATTTCATCGCTTCAATTTACCCCCAGTCTGGAATTCCTTCATTAAGGAATTCTTTTAAAGAGCCCCTTTGTTCACTGTGATTAATTTCCCAGTGAATATGTTTGTTTGTTTGTTTGTTTAGTATTCTACCATCTAAGATATTTTTTCAATTTTCCTCCTGATTTTAACATATATAGCACATGTCTATCTTTTGAATCATAATTTTATGAAAGCAAATGATATTCAAATTAGTTTTCTATTGCTATGATAAAATAAGATGACCAAAGCAACATAAGGAAGTTTTTTTTTAATTTGGTTTATTTTGAGATATATATGTATGTATGTATATATATGTATATATATATATATATATATATAT
>NW_021604705.1:1404876-1405405 GCF_004785775.1 Grammomys surdaster
TTTTTTTTTTTTGAACATGAAATGCTTTTTTTTATAGCATGTTTTACAAGGGGAGGGGGTAAGAGGGTCCAGGTGGTGGAAAAGTACAAAATCTTCTTGGCCTGTGCCTTGAAACATGTCATGGTCTATATGGTACACTGCCTTGAATTATGATCTACCTGCAGTTCTTCAGAAGATATGGTACACTGCTTGAGTTATGGTCTCCCTGCTATTCTTAAGAAGACATGGTACTCTGCTTTGAGTCTATCTGCAGTTGCTAAGCAGGATCTTGCAGCTGCCAAGCTTCAGAGGACATTGTGCAGGTGGGGAAAGGTAGGGGGTAAGGGTAAGGGCGAGGGTCCTGGCTTCTGGCATCTCCCCCTTCTCTGTTTAGTTAGAGAAGGCGTCTTATGTTCAATCCCAACTATGTGAGTTTTGAATTTGGATGTCTAATTATGGGGGGTCTTAGACAAGTTCACAACCCCAAAACACTGATGTGAGACAAGTCACATCGATGGTCGAAGGCTTTAGGCTGTCGACGATGGGCAAC
>NW_021604705.1:1410405-1416547 GCF_004785775.1 Grammomys surdaster
TGCTCCATTTTTTAATAGGGTTCTTTGATTGTCTAGAGTCTAATTTCTTCAGTTCTTTGTATACCTTGGATATTAGCCCTTTATAAGATGTAGGGTTGGTGAAGATCTTTTCCCAATCTGTTGGTTGCTGCTCTGTCCTATTGACTGTGTCCTTTGCTTTACAGAAGCTTTGCAGCTTTATGAGGTCCCATTTGTCAATTTTTGGTCTTAGAGCACAGGCCATTGGCGTTCTGTTCAGGAACTTTTTCCCTGTGCCTATGTATTCCAGGCTTTTTCCCAGTTTCTCTTCTATTAGTTTCAGTGTGGCTGGTTTTAGGTGGAGGTCCTTAACCCACTTGGAATTGAGCTTTGTACAAGGAGATAAGTATGGATCAATTTGCATTTTTCTATATGCTCACCACCAGTTGGACCAGCACCATTTGTTGAAAATGCTATCTTTTTTCCATTCGATGGTTTTAGCCCCTTTGTCAAAGATCAAGTGACCATAGATATGGGAGTTCATTTCTGGGTCTTCTATTCTATTCCACTGATCTTCCTGCCTGTCTCTGTTCCAATACCATGCAGTTTTTATCACTATTGCTTTGTAGTACAGCTTGAAGTCGGGGATGGTGATTCCTCCAGAAGTTCTTTTATTGCTGAGAGTAGTTTTCGCAATCCTGGGTTTTTTGTTATTCCAAATAAATTTTAAGATTGCTCTTTCTATCTCTGAGAAGAATTGAGTGGGAATTTTGATGGGGATTGCATTAAATCTGTAGATGGCTTTTGGCAAAATAGCCATTTTTACTATATTAATCCTTCCAATCCATGAGCATGGGAGATCTTTCCATCTTCTGAGATCGGCTTCGATTTCTTTCTTCAGGGGAATGAAGTTCTTGTCATACAGGTCTTTTACTTGCTTGGTTAGGTTCACACCAAGGTATTTTATATTATCTGTGACTATTTTGAAGGGTGTCATTTCCATAATTTCTTTCTCAGCCAGTTTATCTTTTGAGTAGAGGAAGGCTACTGATTTGCTTGAGTTAATTTTATATCCAGCCACTTTGCTAAAGTTGTTTATCAGGTTTAGGAGTTCTCTGGTGGAAGTTTTGGGGTCACTTAAGTATACTATCATATCATCTGCAAATAGTGAGATTTTGACTTCTTCCTTTCCAATTTGTATCCCTTTGACCTCCTTGTGTTCCCTAATTGCTCTGGCTAGGACTTCCAATACTATATTAAATAAGTAGGGGGAGAGTGGGCAGCCTTGCCTAGTCCCTGATTTTAGTGGGATTGCTTCAAGTTTCTCTCCATTTAGTTTAATGCTGGCTACTGGTTTGCTGTAAATTGCTTTTACTATGTTTAGGTATGAACCTTGAATTCCTGACCTTTCCAAGACTTTTATCATGAAGGGGTGTTGAATTTTGTCAAATGCTTTCTCAGCATCTAGTGAGATGATCATGTGGTTTTTTTCTTTGAGTTTGTTTATATAATGGATTACATTGATGGATTTCAGAATATTGAACCAACCCTGCATTCCTGGGATGAAGCCAACTTGATCGTGATGGATAATTGTTTTGATGTGTTCTTGAATTCGGTTCGCTAGAATTTTATTGAGTAATTTTGCATCAATGTTCATAAGGGAGATTGGCCTGAAGTTCTCTTTCTTTGTTGGGTCTTTGTGTGGCTTAGGTATGAGTGTAATTGTGGCTTCAAAGAATGAGTTGGGTAGTGTACCTTCTGTTTCTATTTTGTGGAATAGTTTGAAAAGAATTGGGATTAGGTCTTCCTTGAAGGTCTGATAGAATTCTACACTAAAACCGTCTGGTCCCGGGCTTTTCTTTGTAGGGAGACTTTTAATGACTGCTTCTATTTCTTTTGGGGTTATGGGACTGTTTAGATGGTTTATCTGGTCCTGATTTAACATTGGTAACTGGTATTTGTCTAGGAAATTGTCCATTTCATCCAAATTTTCCAATTTTGTTGAATATAGGCTTTTGTAGTAGGATCTGATGATTTTTTTAATTTCCTCAGTTTCTGTTGTTATGTCCCCCTTTTGAGTTCTGATTTTATTAATTTGGATACTGTCTCTCTGCCCTCTGATTAGTCTAGCTAAGGGTTTATCTATCGTGTTGATTTTCTCAAAGAACCAGCTCCTGGTTTTATTGATTCTTTGGATAGTTCTTTTTGTTTCAATTTGGTTGATTTCAGCCCTGAGTTTAATTATTTCCTGCCTTCTACTCCTCTTGGGTGTATTAGCTTCTTTTTGTTCTAGGTCTTTCAGGTGCTCTGTCAAGCTGTTAGTGTATGCTCCCTCCAGTTTCTTTTTGTAGGCACTTAGAGCTATGAACTTTCCTCTTAGCACTGCTTTCATTGTATCCCATAAATTTTGGTATGATGTGTCATCATTTTCATTAAATTCTAAAAAGTTTTTAATTTCTTTCTTTATTTCTTCCCTTACCTGATTATCAAGGAGTAGGGTGTTGTTCAGTTTCCATGTAAATGTGGGCTTTCCATTCTCTTTGTCATTTTTGAAGACCAGCCTTAGACCATGATGATCTGATAGGATGCAGGGAATTATTTCAATTCTCTTATATCTGTTGAGGCCTGTCTTGTGCCCAATTATATGGTCTATTTTGGAGAAGGTACCATGAGGTGCTGAGAAAAAGGTATATTCTTTTGCTTTAGGGTGAAATGTTCTATAGATATCTGTTAAGTCCATTTGGTTCATAACTTCTGTTAGTTTTACTGTATCTCTATTTAGTTTCTGTTTCCATGATTTATCCATTGCTGAGAGTGGGGTGTTGAAGTCTCCCACTATTATTATGTGAGGTGCAATGTGTGTTTTGAGCTTTAGTAAGGTTTCTTTTATGAAATTCGATGCTCTTGTATTTGGCGCATAGATATTCAGAATTGAGAGTTCATGTTGGTTGACTTTTCCTTTGACAAGTATGAAATGCCCTTCCTTATCCTTTTTGATAGTTTTAAGTTGAAAGTTGATTTTATTCGATATTAGAATGGCTACTCCCGCTTGTTTCTTAGTGCCATTTGCTTGAAAAATTGTTTTCCAACCTTTTACTCTAAGGTAGTGTCTGTCTTTGTCACTGAGGTGGGTTTCCTGTAAGCAGCAAAAAGCTGGGTCCTGTTTGCGTATCCAGTCCGTTAGCCTATGCCTTTTTATTGGGGAATTGAGTCCATTGATGTTAAGAGATATTAAGGAGAGGGTGTTCTTGCTTCCTGTCATTTTTGCTAATAGTGGAGACATCGTTTGTGTGGTTATCTTCTTTTGGGTTTGATGGAAAAGGATTATTTTCTTGCTCTTTCTGGGGTATGATTGCCCTCCTTGTATTGGAGCTTTCCTGCTATTATCCTTTGTAAAGCTGGATTTGTGGGAAGATACTGTGTAAATTCAGTTTTGTCATGGAATATCTTAGTTTCTCCGTCTATGGTAATTGAGAGTTTTGCTGGGTGAAGTAGCTTGGGCTGGCATTTATGTTCTCTTAGGGTTTGTATGATATTTGTCCAGGATCTTCTGGCTTTTATAGTATCTGGTGAGAAGTCAGGTGTAATTCTGATAGGTTTGCCTTTATATGTTATTTGGCCTTTTTCTCTTACTGCTTTTAAAATTCTGTCTTTGTTTTGTACATTTTGAGTCTTGATTATTATGTGACGGGAGGTATTTCTTTTTTGATCTAGTCTGTTTGGCGTTCTGTAGGCTTCTTGTGTGATTATGGGCATCTCATTCCTTAGGTTAGGGAAGTTTTCCTCAATAATTTTGTTGAAGATATTTACTGGCCCTTTAAGTTGGGAATCTTCACTCTCATCTGTACCTATTATCCTTAGGTTTGGTCTTCTCATTGCGTCCTGGATTTCCTGGATATTTTGAGATAGCAACTTTTTGCATTTTGCATTTTCTTTGATAGTTGTGTCAATATTTTCTAAGGTATCTTCTGCACCTGAGATTCTTTCTTCTATCTCTTGTATTCTGTTGATGATGCTTGTGTCTATGACTCCTGATTTCTTTTTTAGGTTTTCTATCTCCAGGATAGTCTCCCTTTGTGATTTCTTTATTGTTTCCACTTCCATTTTTATGTCCTGGATGGTTTTGTTCAATTCCTTCATCTGTTTGTTTGTGTTTTCTTGTAATTCTTTAAAGGACTTTTGTGTTTCTTTAAGGACTTCATCCTGTTTTCCTGTGTTCTCCTCAAGTTTTTTGATAGTGTTATTTACTTCTTTCTTGTAGTCCTCTAGCATCATCATTAGAAATGATTTTAGATCTGGTTCTTGTTTTCCTGGTGATATGGGGAGTTCAGGACTTTCTAATGTGGGAGAACTAGGTTCTGATAATGGCAAGTACCTTGGGTTGCTGGTGCTTGTGTTCTTGCCATCTGGATCACCTTTGTGCTATCAGTGCTGTCACTGACTGGGGCCTGTCTTTCCTATTATCTAGGTTGTGTCAGAACTGTTTGGGATGGGTTTTGCTGCTTGAGTTAGAGATGAGGCCCAAGATGTGCTCGGTGCTCAGGTGGAAACCGGAAGGGGCCGGGATCCCAATGAGTCCCAGTGGGTCCCAGTGGGTCCCAGTTGCTCCCTGATTGGGGTCGACCACTGCCACCTCCTAGCCTAAGAAACTGCTTGAGCTAGCTTGAGCCACGGAGAGCCCCGCTCCCTCTAGGTTCTGTGAGATTGGGTGCAGAGCTGACTCCCGGGATCTGCTCTGGCACAGACCGGAAGGAACCCACGCTCTGGGCCCTGGAGTGAACTCCTGGGTCCCAGTGGGTCCTAGCCACTCCCTGTTCGGGGGCAAGCACTGCCACCTCCTAGCCCAAGACCCTGCTTGGCACAGAGGTCCTGCGAGCCCCGCTTCCTCTGGAGTCTGCAAGATTGGGTGCAGAGCTGCCTCCCAGGATCTGCGAGTGCTCGGGCCCAGACCGGATGGAGCCCGCTCCAGGCCAGGAGCGAATTCCTGGGTCCCAGTGGGTCCCTGTTGCTCCCTGTTTGGGGTGAGTGCTGCTATTTCCTTACCTGGGATGCTGCGTGAGTTCAAGCTCCTGGGAGTCCCTGTTTTTCTTGGTTTTCTGCGGTTGGGTACGGAGCTGCTGCCTGCGACCTGCTCTAGGCTCGGTCCCAAACCGGAGAGTTTATTTTATATCATAATATCTGAGAGTAAAGTTCAGAGACACAGAGAGAAAGGCAGAGAGAGAGACAGACAGAGTTTATTTTGTATTATAATTCCTGAGAGTAAAGTCCATCACTGTGGGGAAAGCATGACATGGTCAAAGGAGCAAGAAGCTGTCTGATGACATTTTCTTTCATACAAAGGAAGGATAAAAATAGAATTAGGAAATAAAGTGAGGCTATGAGCCCTCAAAGCTGGAGCTCAGGGGAGTATGTTCATGATCTCAGAGTTACATAATTCTCCTCCTCAAAGAGAACCACTAATGGCAGAGCAAATGTTCAAAAACATGAGCCTATGTACATATTTCTCAGTAAAACCACCACATTTGTGGTGAAGACCTCCGCAGAGGGGAGACCCTCTCTCAAGTCTCAGAAAGTCGCGACCACCCAGTAATCTACTCGAGACACCATATACCGGAGCAATTGCGAGGTTATTTATTAGGGCGTGACAACTAGCTGCCGGTCAATTCGCATGCCCACGCAGGAGCTGAATTGACCCCGACTGCCAGTTTGAGGGGTGTTTTTAAAGGGAAAAACCACAAACCAAGGAAATGAGGAGGGGGTGAGGGGGTTGCTAGGGTGGTATAACATAAAAATAGTGGAACATTCCAAAGGAACCCAACCTACATGAGTCAGGATCAGATGAAAACTCTGTACGCTTATCTTTCTCAAGAATGTAGTCCTGCCCTGTCACTTCGGCCTTGCCCTGTCGCTATGGTTCTCAGCTTGGTTCCACCTGACTAAATTGCATTCTTTCCTTTCTCTTTGCGGGTCGGCCAGTCCCAGTAGTGGTGACTGGTCTTTCCACATTCCTAAAGAAAGCCTAAAGAATATTTTATATCTAAAAAGGATTCTATATACCCAGTATCCATAACTTTTCCCTCTACAGTGGTGTCATCTTCTGTCTCTCTCCATGACATAGAAACTGTGGTAAAGACAGGTTGGTTTGGTTTGGTTTGGTTTGGTTTGGTTTGGTTTGGTTTGGTTT
>NW_021604705.1:1416557-1472040 GCF_004785775.1 Grammomys surdaster
TTGGTTTGGTTTGGTTTGGTTTGGTTTGGTTTGGTTTGGTTTGGTTTGCTTGACTTGGCTTGACTTTTGTTTCTTCATGAAGCCACTTCCTCAAAGCTGTTGTTACTATCCATTTACTGTTAGAAACTAGAAAACTGGTTAAGCTCCTTTTGTGAGCATGGAACTTTCTATAATATAAACATTTCTGGTCATTTTGTAAAGTCATTTTCTCTTTAACTGATACAAATATACAACGACTGTAAGGATAAGTAAGGTTTACATTTGCAGGAAGAAGAAGAGGATGAGAATCTAGAGAACCCCAAACAGTCACAGGATGTTTCATTTCATACAAGAGAAGTGGTATTTCCAAATCTGTCTGTACTAAAATTAGGGCATAGAACCTAGAAACATTATTGATAGAGTTAAGGAGAACAAGGACTACATGGTTCAACCTGGGGAACCGCAAGGAAGTTTGCTTGTTATGGTCAGAATTGAAAAGTTAGGTGCTATCCTTCGACAATCTGCTTTTGAAAATAGAAGGGGCTGCTGATTAGATATCTAAGGGTAGAGCAGCCGCTGTTTGCTTCAACAGTTCCCCAATAGCTGGCTTCACTGAGCTCAGTCCCGCAATAGCAACTTTAAGTGCAGTCTGACCCTTGAGTAAATAAAAGGTAAACCTGGAGTTTTACTTTTAGTATGACTAATTTCAAAGTCTCTACTGTCTCATTTTTATGCTATGCTGACTCTGTAAAACATTGTGACAGGTGTCATAAATGGATGATATGTATATCATAAATTCATCTCAAATAAGTTGTAAAATTTAGTCCATTATACTTTGGTTATGAGCTAAGATTAAATATGTGTCAAAAAGCTCAGTAAAAATAGATAACAAAGTCAGAAGGATAAATGTAGATATAGTGGCTGTCAGTCACCAATTCTATACCTGAATGATACACAGACCTGAACATAAAATACATTTAACATCTTTTGTTATATCTCATAAATCTATCCAAGACAATATGATGTTACCACATTTAAAGCATACAATTGGCCCTCTGTATGTGAGGATTTTATATCTGTGGATTCAGATAAGAAGTAATTGAAAAAAATGAATCTGTACAAAGCATGTACAGATAGTTTTCTCCACAGTGATGCAGCATAAAAACTAGTCAAATAGCACTTATACTTTATGATATATTGTAAGAAACCTAGATATGGCTTAAAGCAAAGAAGAGGAATCATTTAAGCTATATCAAATATTACATTAATTTATCTAAGTTTTAGTATGCCTGAAGATTTTTCTGTCCACAGGGGCTCCTAGACCCAATCCTTCATGAATATCAGGGTACATCTGTACTATACATGAAGCAACTAAGAAACCATGGATACAAAATATTAAAATAATGGATCCTTTTTTTCTTGAAAGAGTCTATTTGAAAATGCCAAAGTCACATGAAACGTCCAAGACTATTACATTCTATTTTAGAAGGCTTGAAATGCATGCATAGCAACCTAGCTCAGGGGAGACAGTTAGAAGGAGCTGGTTGTGAGCAAGAGGCTAGTCTCAAACAGTCTGAAGAGTTGCTCAGTGTTTAGATTGACAGAAGGAACTAAAGGTTTAATCATTAGGTAGAGAGCAATAAACAAAACCATAGCAACGATGCCCACATGGGGCATAGCAACGTAGTGAGGAAGTGAAACGGTGAGAAAACTTACCTGGCTTAGATCAAGGGCACATGAGATCTCCATGCAGAGAAGAGATTAATGTGATTAAATGCCTTGTACCTGGATTCATGCCAGAAGTTTCAGGAGGAATGTGGAGACAGTTATAAAAGACAGTGGGGAAACTGAAATGTCCAGAGAGAAGTGTACTGGGGATTACAGTCTTTCTTTTCAAAAGGAATGAAGCAATGAACTCTGAAATATAGAAAGGGCAATAAGAAAATACTCTAAAGGAAGGTGTTAAAAAGAAATGTAAGGAATGAAAATGGCTGATAAGATGTCAACTAGAAGAAAGGCATGGGAACCTGGGCTTAACGTTGTGTTGTTCTGGATATATGACAGTGGAGAAATAGAGAAAGGAGTCTCCATATCCATAAAGGAAAAATTGACAAGGTTTAACAGCAGGTAGAGCATAGGGAGCTAAAAAGCCCTCAGATTTCCTAACTAGGTTATAGGTTTAGATTTTTCAAAACCCATTTTATTATGGTTCTTTTATTATGATTCAACCTCCCTTTTATCCTACCACCCATCAGAGGAGGGGGAAAAGAAAGGTTAATAGAAAGTGGGGGTCATGAACCTGTTTAGAAATAGGACTTTGAAGTGATTCCAATTTTTGTTGTCAGAAGTCCAGTCCACTAAGGAAACACCAAACATGAATCAGTAGCAGTGTCTTGATGGACAAAAGTTCTTGAGGATCTGCCAGTACCCATGAGTCTCAGAGGTGCCCCTAAGCAGCTGAAATACCACCAGAAATTCTCTAGAGCATTCCTCTTTACCTGCCCTTTCACCTTGGAGCTTCCAGAAAAACATCGTGTGTCTGTTTTCAGCAAAACATTCTCTCACATGTCTTTTTCAGCAAAACATCTTTTCATGAGACAGTTTCCAGAAAAATATCGCATGACACCACTGAGTCTCCAACAAAACCAGATATCTTCACTTCACTAAGTCTCCAGAAAAATTTGTGAAGTCTCACACTTAGGATATAGATTATCTTAATCACTCTGATTGAACAGGCTCCAGAACCTGTTAAATTGAATTATTTGAGTCTTACAAAGTTCATGGTTCTGTGTCATTTAACAAAGGATCTGAGCACTTGTTTAATCATTACATTTTTTGATTAATATTTGTCTTAAGAAAACAACTTGAAAGACTAGACTTAGGCCTGTCTAGAACTAAAGACATTGAATTGAACACAGAAAGAAATCTAATTACTTATAATTTTATCCTTTTAATGTACAAAGTAAAGAGCAGGCTCTCATAATTCAATAGGATGCAATAAGTAGATATTTGTTTATAGTTTACTTGCATAGTAATACAGTCATCCATAAAAATATGTTGTGTGCCTACTATTCACCAGGCACCACAGCAAATGCCAAGGACAGAAAGCAGTAGGAGCATTTCCATTCCAGGAGATTAACAGATTGTAAAAAAGAGGAACAGTCAGATTACACAGCTACATGTTACCTCAGACTGTGGAGAACTGAATGAGGCAGGTCTCTGCACTAGCCAAAAGTGATATACTTATTACTTACATGAAATTAACTCTGGTCTCTTACTCTTGAATCATTTGTTGCTTTTCATTTTCTTTCAAGCCCAATATTCAATTCATTATCAAATATCCTTGGCTCTTGGTTCACAGTACATTTTAAACATGACTGAGTCTCAATCATTCCATTGCCAAAAATAATTTAAATTCTAACCATGTCATCCGCGAAACTATTGCAACAGCATTTTCTCTGATCTTCCGGCTTCCACCCTTGTGTTCTTGAAGCGATAGTGTGTTTTTAAAATTAAGTAATATCATTTTGATCTTCTGATCAAAGCCTACACCCACTTTGGGAGTGCAAACTTCTAACAATGACATAAAATACACCCTGTAGATTATGTTCAAATTCCCTTGTGCAAATCACATCTTGGAAGCTCCTCAACAACCAAAACCACACTTATCATAGAATCCCACACTTCCTCTTTCCCTCATTGTATGTAGGCTTCTGAAATCGTCTCTGTTGCTTGATTGGGTCCATGTAAACATCATGTCCTTTTCTAACTAACCTACAAGAAGCAGCTCTTGCCCTCATCAATTGTCAATCATGTTTTACATCCTGTATTTGCCTATCATTTGTCTCTGTGTGAGAATAAAAAATGACAAAGCAGCAAAAATTTAGTAGATTTTCTCATCTATAACATTCCTAGAACTATATTTGATGTTCATAGGACACCTATATTCAGAATTTGGTGAATTAGGAAGTCAGACATGATTGACAGGACCAGAGGCCATTTTGTTGTTTTTCAGCCTACTTAAGTGAGTCAATAAACAGGGTGAGTATTAAAGTGTTATCCCCCCTCATTATAGCCATTGAGTCTTTTGCATATAACCCTCTAAAGGTTTAAAAAGTACATGTGTTACTATTTTTCATTCTAACCTTTAAGTAGGACTTTATAGAGATTTTGAATTGGAAAGGTTATGCAAATCTTATTAGAATGATTTTATGAAAGAAAAGGGTGCTTTTATAAACCCACCTAGAAACTTATTTTTTCATACTTTTTACTGCTACCAAATTCAAGTAGACACCATGTAAAATTCTGTGTTACATTTTTGTTCTTAATATTTATTTTAAGTCATGTTACATATACCTCTTTAAGGCATCAGTGTTTCTATGTAGGTGATTTATAAACATATTGCTTTGGACATGCTTTATAATGTATTTTAGAAACATTTGGTCTGTCTCATCTCATGTAGTCTGAAAAAAAAAGTGATAAGATGAGTCAGATTCTCAAATTCTGCCTGAAAAACTGCTTAGTTTTTTAATTCTACCTTTTCAAGCTTGCTAGCTTTATGATCTGAAAACAGAATCTCTTAGTGTTTTAGCTCCCTGTCTGCCAAAAGCAGATAATGGACATATAAAGTTAAGACACTTAATATGAGAATCAAATTATAGAAATACAAGTAAATTGTTTAAAGCTATACTTCACAAACTTTTGAACAAATAGAAATGATAGCTGTTAATATAAAGAAAATAAAACTCATAATTTGTATGTATGAACATTTCAAATGCTTACCAATATGAGAAAAAAAGTGGTAATTATCCCATTACTTCTTTGATTATATAAAATACTGGCCAACTCCTCTCTCTTTCTCTCTCTCTCTCTCTCTCTCTCTCTCTCTCTCACACACACACACACACACACACACACACACAAACACACACATACACAAACACACACACTGTGTATTTACCCATGGGTATGCACAGGAAAAAAGACAGTGAGCATCCTTTTCTATAGCTCTAAACCTTGTTGACATGAGGCAGGCTCACTCACATAAGGAGTCTTCTCAGCTTAGCTCAGTCAGGAAGCTCTCAGGATTTATTTATCTTTGTCCCAGTTGAGATTACAGCCATGTGGAGTCAGTTTTTACATGGGAACTCAAAGTTCAAGCTCAGAACCTCATACTCTTACCCATTGAGCTATTTCTGTACCCTCATGACTGAGTGATTTTCAACTTTTTCCTTTATAAGCAGTATATTCAAGTTCTTTATTTATGAATAAGAACAATCTATAATTGTAAATTAGTTATTTGCATATTTATTAGTTATTTCTCTAATTTTATGACATTTATAAGACAATTATTTTATACTACAAAGAGGTTTAAAATTTTTATTTACTTACCAGTTTATATTTTAAATATTTTCAATTTATTTCTATATATTCTCTAGAATTTTATGAGTTGAGATACTACATTAATCCAATTATCTAAAACTTAGGTGAATGGGTAGTGATATTTGAGAATTTACTTTGAATATATCTGGAATCTATTGTCTCACTATCATTTATTTAAATTCCCGTTCACACTTTCTCATTTACATTATTGCTTTCTTTTTTTCTCTCTCTCTTTTTTATTGGATGTTTTATTTACATTTCATATGTTATCCCCTTACCCCATTCCCCCCCTCCTGCTTCATACTCAATCTATATGTATATGATTGGAGAACTGAGGCAGAAGTTAAGAGTGTTTACTATTGTTGCAAAGGACCCAAGTTTCGTTCCTAGCACCACCATCAGACCCCTCTCAAAGTGCCTGTAACTTCACCTCCAGAGAATACAAAACCTCCCTTACCTCTACAGTTAGTACAATTGCATGTGCATATCACACATATCCATGACACAAAAATATTTTAAATAAAGTTTAAAGGGATATAGTGAGTTGTTAAAATGACTGCCTCCTCTTTGAGAGAACCTAGGTTAGATGCCTAGCAGGATAACTCAGAGTCACCTATAACATCTATCCCAAGGGATCTGATACCCTCTTCTGACTTCCACAGGGACCAGAAACACATGTGGTAGACAGAAATCCATGCATCAAAACATTCATACAATAAAAGTAAATAAAGACATAAATTTTAAAAAATAAAAATAAAGTTTAAATTTAAATGTATGACATATATTTGTACATGCACCTATACATGTTTAATTATATAATTTTAAAATTTAAAATATACTAAATTTTATATTTATTTATAGTTTATTATATTTTATATTTTAAATTTATAGCAATGTTAAATATGTGAGCTTATGAATATGTTAATAAATATATTTCAGTTGATTTTACTGTGACAACAAAATCTGCCCAGGTATGGGTTTATTTATTTTTTTTTTTTTTACTGGCCAATTGAACCTAGATATTTTCCACGTATAAAGATACCAATTAAAGACAGAAATAATTGTAGGAAAGTCTCCTGCAGTGTTTACTACTGTAGATGGTCTCACAACTCTTAACAGCTTCATGCACCAAGTGTGATTGTGCATGAGCCTGTTACTAATATCTCCACTCCAATAAGCTGGCAAGGTACAGAACAACAAAGAGAACAATTAGCAATATTACAGAGTCAACCAATTTATGATGAATTCTAGTCTTCTCTAACCATCTGATCTGTTTTACCTCTGCTGTTTTGAAAGTCTGTGCTCTCATAAACACAGAAAGGAATACAGGATTTCAAGAGTTATACCAAGGCTTGCTGCTCATTATTTGCCCTCTCTTGTGTTAATAAGCCTGAACTATTTCAGTCAAATGAATTTAAGTATCATGTCTTGAACCCATCTCAAAGCAACTAAACAAGTATTATGTTGCACATTTCTGTTAGTGTAGGAGGCCATTGACCACTTTTATAGGTAGAGGAGATGAACTTGGAGGAGCACAACTAAGAAACAGACTGTTTATGGGAACCCAAGAAGGATGTCAAAGTTAAGGCCGATGTTCCTTCTGACGGGCTGGAGAAATAGCTCAGAGATGAGGGGCACCGGCTGCTGAAGCAGAAGACCTTGGCTCTATTTCCTAGGATCCACATGGTGGCTCACAACCATCTGTAACTAAAGTCCAAGGGCATTGCACCTTCTGGCCTGCACTGACACTGCTTGCATGTGATGGATATACAAAAATTCAGATATATACATAAAAAACAAATCTTTTTTTTGTAAAAAGGGGGCAACACCCCCCGACACACACACACACACACACACACACAGAAATGTCCTTTTGGAACCCTATAGAAATCTGGATAGGATCTGCAAACTATTAAAAGCTTTTATTCATTTACTGAGCACTAGCCATTTAAATTCCTTTTGGAAAATTTCCTGTAGCCAAATCTACTACAGTAGCATAAGTTTATCTCATCATACATTATCTTTTTATGACATATAAAGACTAAACCTAAACTTCTCATTTCTATTTGTGTTGAAATATTCAGAGTGTTTTCAGTAAATTTTTGCACACCAGTAGGGAGTATTCATATTTATCTCATTTGCTTTCTAGATTTATTTGAGCTTTGCAAATATTTATAACTGATTTTTTGATAAAATTTTGTAGTAATAAGAATATTTAAAAATATACTAGGACTATCTCTTCATTAGAATTCAATGTAATTTTTTTTTCATTTTTATGTATTTATTTATTTACTTATTTCCTTTTTATTGGATATTCTATTTATTTACATTTTAGATGCCTTCTACTTTCCCAGTTCCCACCCCCAGAAACCTTCTACCCCACTACTCCTCCTTTTTGCTTTTGTACCATTTTAACTATATGAAAGTATTAAGGTCAGTTCTAGGTTGAGGGTCTACCAGTAAAATAGATGCAAATAGTCAATGAATAAGCAATACAATAAACACAAATAATCAAAGAACAAACAAGGCAATAAATACAATCCTCTGAGAATTTTCATGACCACAGTTTCTAAGGGCTTATCAGGATGACCAAAATATCTGAGACAACTTCCCTGTCCTAGCCCAAAGTCATTTTCATGTCTGAAGCCTCTGTCCTTATTCTATCCTAAAATTTAGATTCCTGCTTGAAATTACTTCTTTGCTCTAGTCTAAGATTGAGATTCCTGCATTAAATTACTTCTTTGTTCTAACCTAATATCAGATTCTCTCTTGAAGCCTACTTTCTTGTCCTTGGCCAATGTCCTATTCCTGCCAAGTAGCCCTTTTCCTTGTCCTTGGCTCATGTCAGAATCTTGTCAAGCAGCCCCAAAGGCTCTCCACTTCTCCCTCTTTTTTTATTTCATTAACAAGACTGAGCCTATCTTAAGTGGTTCTGACAAGAATAGCTTCCTTACCCATCATAGAATATGCATTATCCAAAGTAATGCACCTATTTTTTAGGTTAGCAAAGCTCTGTGCAGAATCTTACCCATCCTTGGCTTGCCAGCCTGTTAAATTAATAACTCTATCTGGGGTTCCATTTTCAGGTTCAAGCCATGTACTTTGGCTGCCAACATGTTGATGTTGTTAAAGGCAAGCTTTAACATGATGGGCAGGAATAAAAGTATTCCCAAGACAAAAAGGGCTAGCTTGATCAAGCTATATGTGCCATCCTTGAATATTGACCAAAATAGAAAATCTGACCTCAGGCTATGGGTTTATTTTATCAGTAGTATCTACCACATCAATGCTCAGCACAGCAGCATTCTTAAATGTCCTAATTTAAATAGAATTTCAAAACTTCAGGGCTTCAGGGCTAATCACTCTGCATTGAATAACTAATAAGAGGACTCATCCCCGGGACAGCCTAATTCTTCACCTCCCAAGACTTATTAGTTGCCTACTGTTTTTTTGTCTAAGGTTAGAACCCCATACAGCTTTCTTCCTTCCTTGTTAATATGTCCTCTAGTAATTCAGTTCTTCCACTCTTGCTTATTTCTAGACATGTGGTTGTGTTGGATAGTTGTATGTTAACTTGACCCAACGACAGTCATCTGAGAAGAGGGAACCTCAATTAAGTAAAAGCCTCCATAAGACCTGAGACTCTGACTCTTATAGTCTTTCTGCCTCTACTTCTATTATGCTCCCTGAACCATAGGTTCAAGAAAATAGAACCATAAACTACTTAGATAAATGGATGGACCTAGGTAAGATTATATTGAGAATTGAGATTATATCCAGACCCAGAAAAGAAATGTTGTATAATGGGTTTCCTCCATGGTTCCTAGCTCCAAAGTCTCAGATATTAGTATACAACATGAATTAACCACAGAAACCAGAAAAGTATAAAAGGACTATTGGCATGCAAAGGAGGAGGATTTGGCTTTCAGGAGGAATTGAAGGACACAGATAATATGAAGAGGGAAATAGAAAATGATGAGGGGACTCCAACAGAGGAGCAGAGTAGAAAGGTCAATGTAGATAGAGAAAGGAGGGATGAAAGGCATATACATAAAATTGTACATATGGAAGTTAAGCCACTTGATATGACAATATTCCCCATAAGAAACAGAGATTAACAAAAATACCAGTACCCCTCATGAGCAACCTCTTTCCAAATGGTTGTTTAGAGTACTCCAAGAGAGTCCCAAACAATATAGATTATTGATGGAGTTCTTGGTTGCTCTCAGTGATTGAAGGTGGGATCTTACTGCTGAAGTAATGGCACACTTAATGCATAAGACTCAGATGATTAAGGCACCTTTTCTGTAGATAGCCTTCAGAATACCAGAAACTACTCTGCAGGGTGGCAAGAAAGGAAAGTGATTAAGCAGTCCCACCAACCTCAATACCTGTAATACCTATAAACAGTAACAATGACCAGCACTTCAAGAAATACATAAAAATGTAATAACTGGCACTCACATTTTGGTGTTAATCAATAGCTCTCTAATTGGACTTAAAGCCCATCCACAGGCAGAAATCATGCTTAATACAGAAAACAGTCACCTTACTGGATCTAGTGAGGGCCTTAGAGAAGTATCTAATGCCTTCATCAGCCACTTTGATAGACCACAGTAATCTTTTACTCAATTCTAAATCTTATATTTATACCCACAAATAAGTATAACAACCATCAGTCATCAAGGAAGCCTTGCTTTACAGTGAATACAGACCATCATATAAAGCCCCAAATGGATACAACAGAGATCAATATATTGTGGGGAGTCCAGCAGAGTGAATTCATATTTATCATAAATCCTACATTTGAAATAAATTCTTAAAAAAGAATAGACTTCACACTCTATAAAGAAGGGAATATGCTTTACATAAATATATATTAAATAAATTTAAACCAATATACAACTTACTAAGCACGCATATTCAGTATCAAAGATCAATATGGGAGACATGTATAATTTTCAATCCTGTACTAAGGCAGACGCTTTGCTGCATTATAGTTAAATAGTCCAGAGCAAGTTATCAGACAATAGCAGATACTTTCTACATACCTTCAGCAGTTAAAAAAAAAACTATATCAAGAATATTCAATGTGTTATTTTAATACTTTCATTGTTTCAGTTTTCACAGTGAGGTCTTTGATGTATTTGATTTTATGCAGGGTGATAGATATGAGTATAATTTCATACATCTACATACGTACACTCAGTTTTCCTAGCACCTCTTGTTGAAGATACTGTCTTTCTTCCAGTGTATATTTTTGACATCTGTGTCAATTATCAGGTATGTGTTGGTGAGTCTTATGCAAATTCACAAACTAGAGTTATCTGATGAAAGGGAACATCAACTGAAAAAAATCCTTCCAAAAGATCCAGCTATAAGACATTTTCTTAACTAGTTATTCATGGTTGACAGCCCAGTCCATTGTGGATGGTGCCATCCCTGGGCTGGTGCTTCTGTTTCTGTAAGAAATCAGGCTGAGCAAGCCATAAGGAGCAACCCAGTAAGCATCACCACCCATAGCCTCTGCAACACCTCCTGCCTGAGATTCTCACAGGTTTGAATTTCTTCCTTGGCTTCCCTCAATGGACTGTAATTTGAGAAATGTAAGCCAAATAAACCCTTTCTTCCCAAAATTATTTTTGGTTATATTGTTTAATCACAGTAATAGTAAGCTCATTTAATCCAAGAAGGTTATATTTTTTACAGCATCACATTTAAGTTTTCTATCTTGTTCCATTGATCTTTATGTCTGTATTTATCCCAGTACCATGGTGTTTTTATTATTACAGCTCTGCATTTTACTGGATTTTGAATAGGATTGCACTGAATATGTAAATTGATTTTGGTAGAATAAACATTCCATAATGTTCATTCTATTAATCTATGAACATAGGTCTTTTATCTTCTAGCTATTTGCTTTTTTCTAATAGAGCTTTCGTTTCTGTTTGGATAGATTTATTGCTAGATGTATTACTGTTTTTCAGGCTATTGTGAATGGAGAGTATGCTCATGATCTTACTCATAAATTTTTTTACTAATATAGGAAAACTACATTTTTCTAAGTTGATTTTGTACTCTGAAACTTTGGTGAAAGTGTTGATCATTTCTACAAGTTTTCTGATACCTTGTTTTTAGGTACCTTTTGTGTACACCATCATAGCATTTGCTAATTAGGATAATTTAATTTTTCTTTTCCTATTTGTATAGCTTTAATTTCCCCTTTTTCCACACATAATGAAAATATCAATTGACATGACAATATGGAAAGGAGAAATTCCACATTGTTTCACCTATAGATGAAGACCAACAAACAGTCAATGCTTGAGGAAAGGTAGATAGTTAGTTTCCTCCAAGGGCATTCTCTTATATGAGTGTCTAGTACTAAGTGGTCAGTTCTGGACCCATGTACATGTAAGCAATGTTAAACTGACTCAGTAGTTTACACATATGCTTGCATATATGTATCTACATGTAACAACAACAATCAGGGAAGAGATCTTGATTTGGGAAAGGATCATGAAGGAGCAAGGAAGAATTGAAGAATGAATGGAAGTCTAGGAGTGATTTTGATACAATACTCATGTATAAATTTCTTAAAAATAAAATTATTTTTAACATTGTCATAAAGTTTCTTATAAGTGAAATTATACATTGACACAAGATAAATACACAGTGAGATTCCTAGGTAGACTTCAGATCAAGTACTGTGAAAGAGAGGTTTTCCCAGACCATATCAATCAAGTATTCTATTTTCTTAGAAAGAATCTAAGTAAAGTATCTATCATGCACAAGCCTTCAGTGAACTTGTTATTAGGACTTATTCACAGATGTTAAAGTATCTCTCACTAAGAACCATTCCAAATTTAAATAGCTCACATTTGAGGATCTGTTTTCTCTAATATTTTTCACTATGTCAGCAAGACTTTCTAGATTCTGAATATGCTTTGTTTATACTGATGTGGTGCTAATTGTCAGAGTAATAAAAATAGCAAATGTAAGAAACTACAATTCATAATGTCTGATAACTTACATCAGGAATCCAAGTGAAACCACAGTAGCCAAATTTTCTAATGAAATTTGACTTACCACTAACAATTCTACAGAACAATTTCAGAAAAGGCTACAGATATATATTAACATACCTCATTACCATCATCCAGTTATCTGTCACAAGTCATTCTTAGAACTCAAGGGCAGGACACAGAGTTCCTGATTCCTGGTTACTAGCCATAGAAAGAACTTTGGCTTTAAAAAACTGGAAAGTCAGGGAAAGTGAATATAGTATCATAACATATGTTGTTCAGAGTTATGTTTTTTTTGTTTTTTGGGTTTTGTTGTTGCTGTTGTTGTTGTTGTTGTTGTTTGTAAAATCTCTTAAGGCTCAACAAGTAAACAGAACTTAACAAGACTCAGAAAATAAAAGGCCAAAAGTCTAAGGACATTACTTAAACCAACTACATTCACAGAGCCTCTCTGCAAACTCATATAAGTATTCACAAGAAGATATACATGGGACTATTAATATAACTGTAAGTTTCAAGTTGCTACAGGGATGCAATTCTTATCAGTTACCTCCTAGTCTGGGCTGAAGTTTACTGGCAACTAGCCAAAATTAAAGAGTAGAAAAGTAGGTTTAAACAGTGTAACATGACAGAGAAATCTGTCTCAGAAATACAAATTATAGCATTCCTATGCCAGATTTTAAAGTGACAAAAACATACTAAAGAAAGCATGCTACTGTTCAGATTCAATGCTATGAAACTTTATTGACATCTGAAAATATATATATATATCTTTGTGTTGGATTTTTGGCATAAAGACACCTTTCAGAATGTAAGAGGTTATAAATTTTAGAGTCTGACAAACAAACTGCAGTAAATATAACCAAACTTTTCTCATTCTGATATATCATTCTACAGCAGTCTGTTGGAAAACATTTAGCTTTGTGTACAATAAAACTGATAATGCTTAGTATAAATATTGAATACATGGGGTGAATTTCATGATAGATGAAAGGAATTTAGAATAAAAATCAATTACAAATTCTTTATATTATAGCATCACAACAAAAATAAATTATAAGAGATTAAAAAGTTAACTCCAGAAATTTTATTAAATTAGTAAGGAAAATCTTTTTTCCCTCATGAAAAATTTATATTTATTTACTGATAATTTTGGTCAAACATGCTTCAAACACTGCAGAAGTTAGAGTTTGTTTTTTAGATGGAGCCATTCCTTGCCAATAGCTGTACATGGTCTGTGAAGAGTACCTTGGAACTCATCTTCAGGCTGAGGCACCAGCTCCAGGAGAAAGGCTAATAGGTAGACATGTTCCTTCTGGCTCATCAAAGGCAAAAGATTACTCTTCGTTCTCATACATGGTCTTTATATTTCTACAGCTTCTCCTGTCATATCAGTGCCCCAATTAAGGCATGCTTGAAGAAAAGGGTGACTACTACAAGGTGAGAATGAAGAGGGACCTCCCACCCAACCCCCAGACCTATGTAGAATACAGAGCAGAGAGATCATTGGTGGCCATTTTGGCACACTGGTAATTAAAATCTTACAAAAAATAAATATTTACTGAGAAATGGGATTGTTATAATCGTTGTATTTTCTTGTTTTTGAAAACGTTTATTTATTATCCTTTATGTGTGTGCATGTAGTTCCATAAGCTAATAAGTACCCCATGTATACAAGAGTCCACAGATGCCAGAAGATGTTGGAGTCCTAAAAACTGGACTCCAAGTCACTGAAGGTTGCGGGCAGCCATTTGGGCAATGGAAAGTGAATCTGGATACTTTATAAGGGCATAAAATGGTCTTAAGAGCTGAGTCATCTCTCTGGCCTCAAAATAATATTTTCTAGATACTTATAGTGTCACCACACAAATTCTGATCAAGATAGTTTAATATCAACAAAGTCTTAAGATCTACCCTGAGAAACATTTTGACACATGTTAGAAAATTATAAATCTATGATACAAATTTCACTGTGGATAAGTATGTGTTTTTTATTTAAACAGGCTTAAAATGGGGCAGACAGAAATTGCTGCTAGACTAAAGATAGATATTTCTTTAGAAACATAAATATGCAATTCTGACTAAAAATACTTTTCAAGAGAAAGGTTTTAGAGCCATGCATTAATAACATAATTAGTAATATAATCTTATGGTTATTAAATTAATTAGTAAAGTAATCTTTAGGGCCTAAGTGGCTTTTGCAATAAGATAGCCAAAAAGTGAAAATTCTATGATTTGGAAATGAATAAATAAAACATCTTTATCCAAATAAGACATGAATGCTCTATTTTATTTCTCTGATATCATAATAAGACAGTAATCTAAAGCAAAACAGGAAGGAAAGGATTGATTACATTTTACATGTTATAGTCCAAGATCAAGGGAAGCCAAGACAGAAGCTCAGGTAGAAATCTGGAGGCAGAATGTAAACAACTACCATCCTTCCAGGGTCATGTTTACCTGAGTTTCTTATATCACATAGAACCATGTATTCAGGAATAGTACTACCCACAGTGGACTGGGTCTTCTGAAAAATTAGTAATCAAGAAAATGTATCACAGACATGACTACAGACCAATCTAATTAAGGTCCTCCCCACCATGATGTGAAATTGACAACTAAGATTAGACATCACACTGTTTATACAATTAAAACCCTGACAAAACTTACTTGAAACTAATAACACAAGATTATTAATATCATAGGTGACAAGGTCAATTAATTACTTGACTTTAAGACATCAACATCACACAATTGAAATTCAAAATTACAAAATAATATTACATCAAAAACTGAAGCAACTTGGCATAGATACTTAAATGATCTTTACAGAAAACTGAACATTTGTCAAACAAATAAAAGTATAAATAAGCTCCAAACTGTTCTGTATTCATGGATTAAATGACTTAATATTTTAAAAAATATTTTCCTCATAACCTTGAACTCACTGGTACATAAAACGACTTTCTGAAGAAAACACTGTTCACAGAGGCACTAAGATCAATCATAGATGAAACATGATAAAACTGAGAAGCTTTTGCACAGCAAAGGACACAGTCATTTGTACAAAGTGACACCCTAAAGAATAGAAAAATATTTATGTCAACTACACATTTGATAGAGGGCTAATATCCAAAATATATAAGGAAGTCAAGAAACTACATATCTAGTAACAAATAACCCAATTATACATTGAGTACAGATCTGAACAGAGAATTTTCAACAGAAGAATCTGAAATGACAGAGAAATACTTAAAGAAATGCTCAACATCCTTATCTATCAGAGAAATGCAAACCAAAATTATTTTCAGAAATTATCTTCTACTTTTCATAATTGTTAAGATGAACAAAACAAGTGATAATTCATGCTTGTAAGGATGTGAAGTAAGAGGAACACTCACCCATTACTAATGGCCATGCAAACTCATACAACTACTATAGAAATCAGTGTGACAGCTCTTCAGGAAAATGAAAACCAATCCACCTCAATATCTAGCTGTACATACCCAAAGGCTGATTCATCGTACTAGAGACATTTTTTATTGTTCCTCTATTTATTCATAATACCAAAAAACTGGAAACAATCTAGATACCCTTTACAAAAGGATGGATGAAAAATGTGGTAAATGTACACATGGAGTATTTCCTCAACCAACGGAAAGAAATAACATCATGTAATTTTCAGGCAAATGAATGGAACTAGAAATAGAATCATTCTGAGGTTAGTAACTCAGAGCCAGAAAGAAAAATATGGTATATATTCATGTGTTAGTGGATATTAACTCTTAAATGAATGATAACCAAGCTACAACTCATAGAACCATAAAAAGTACAAAAAGACTAAATGACTAGAGGCTACAGAACCTGTTTAAAAGACGGAGAAGAAGAGATGGTGTTTACAAAGAGTCTTTGCTTCTATTTTTCAATACTTTTTAATGTAGAAACATACTCTCGATGCTCTCAAAAGAGAAACATAAACATCAAGCAAACCACACGCCCCTTGATCTACAATGGTGTACTGCCTGCAAGGTAGCACAAAGCTTGTGGGAGTAACCAGTCAATAACTGATTTGATTTAAAACACACTCCACAAGATGAAACCCATATCAAACACTGTTTGGGTGACCAAGAAACTGAGACTAGCTATCCCATGAACATATAAAAGTAGGTAAAATAATAATTAGTGAAATTTAATAATAAATAAAATAAAAATAAGTAAAATTAAATAAAATTTGTCTTAAAAAGAGAAAAAATATAGGAATAAAATTACTCATAATGATATTCTGCTATACTCATAGATCAGTGCCTTGTTCAGTTATCATCAGAGAAGCTTCCTCCTGTCATAGATGGCAGCAAATATGGAAACCCACAGCTAGACATTATACAGAGCAAGAGGTCTTGAAATATTCAGTCCCAAATGGGATGTCTACATCAAATTCCTACCCTAAGAACTCAGGGAGAGGTAGAAAGAGCATAAAAGTCAGAAGGAACGAAGGATACCAAGAAAACAAGACCTTCTAAATCAAAGAACAAAATTCATATGAACTCATAGAGATTGAAGCAATATGCACCCAGCCTGAAAGGTCTGTACCAGGTCCTCTGAATATATATTGTGGCTTTCAGTTTAGTATTATTATGAGATTCCTGAATGTGTGAATAAGTGGAGTCTTTGATTCTTGTGCCTTTTCTTGGGCTTTTTTCTTCTGTTAGTTTGTCTTGTCCAACTTTAATGTTATAGTTTTTTGTTTTATCTAAATATGTGTGTGTGTGTGTGCATGTACACACACATATATATATATGAGAGAATTAAAAACCTAGCTGCTAGAGTAAAGATTAAAAACTGAACTGTCACTTATACCTGCTGAGAGAGGGGAAATCAATTTTCTCCAATAGAGTGACATTGGGTTTATCAACCACTTCACAATAGAACTCATATTCAGTAGTTAATCAAGGCATAGTGGATCTTTAGGAGTTTTTTGTTATGTTTTGTTTTTGTTTTTTGAGTGCTTTTATTTGGTTACAGTTTTGTATTGTGAGGTTTTATTTCTTCTTCTTCTTCTTCTTCTTCTTCTTCTTCTTCTTCTTCTTCTTCTTCTTCTTCTCCTCCTCCTCCTCCTCCTCCTCCTCCTCTTCCTGTTCCTCTTCCTCTTTCTGTTCCTCTTCCTCTTTCTGTTCCTTCTCCTCTTTTTTTCTCCTCTTCTTTCTTTCTTTCTTTCTTTCTCTCTTTCTTTCTTTCTTTCTTTCTTTCCTCTTCTTTCTTTCTTTTAGGGTTTAATTTTTTTTCTTAGTATTGGGAGGGTTCTGTATTTCTACTGGGACTATTTTATTTTTGTTTTTGGAGAAAGAACTTAAGTTGGGTGAGTAGGAAGAAGAGAATCTAGGAGGAATTCAGGGAGGGAATGGATATGATCAAAATATATTTAAAAATAAAAAAATGTTTTAACTAATAAAAATACAATAAAACCAGAAAAAATAAACTCATACTCTTTGTTTAAAAATATGTAATTTCTCCATTTGTATTGCTACCTAATTCCTATCAAACTACTATTTGTAAAATTAATTTTATTCACCAGATATAACTGCTTAATAAACTGACCCTTTATAGTTCTTTCTGAACTCTGGCTGGCTGCTTCAATTCAGTAGTTCTGACTCAAACTCCTCTCCAAATTGACTGATTCAAATTGTCTTCTCTGCTTCTTACTGAGTTGCCCTACTTGGCATCAAACTGACTCTGGCAATCTGTTCTAGTCTTCTGGATCCTTGTCATTCTTTGGCTCATTCTGTCTTTACCTGTCTCACTAAAACTGCTCCATCCTCTACTCTTTTCTTCTCCTCTCTTCTCCTCTCCTCCTCCTCCTTCTTCCTCTCTCTCTGTCTCTGTCTCTGTCTCTGTCTCTCTCTCTCTCTCTCTCTCTCTCCCTGCTCTTTTTAGTCACTTTTCATTCCTGTCTGATCTTGTGATCTTGTAAGAGTTGGGGGTATTCTATCGGAATCATTCTGTCAAATCTTGCTCCAATTCATCACTTTTTCTGCCTCTCAATTAGATAGTCCTTCCTTCCTTCCTTCCTTCCTTCCTTCCTTCCTTCCTTCCTTCCTTTCTTTCTTTCTTTCTTTCTTTCTTTCTTTCTTTCTTTTTTCATTTTTTGAGACATGGTTTCTCTGTACAGCCCTGGCTGTCATGGAACTCACTCTGTAGGCCAGGCTGGTCTCGAACTCAGAAATCCACCTGCATCTGCCTCCCAAGTGCTGGAATTAAAGGCGTGTGCCACCACTGCCCAGCTAGATGTCATTTTCAATCATGGCTGCTTTCTGGTACAAGCTAAGTTTGCCTTCATAATTTGGGATTAGAGATATGTACTAAGGACATGTATACAATAGAGGCAAAGGGATTAAAGATGTGTGGTGTGTCTGCTTTCCAGACAAATCACACTGATCTTGAAGGTCTTTGAATATAATCTCTTGCCAGAGCAAAGGGTGGATTAAAATTTTTTCTACAACAATTAAGCTCTCCCTCTCATGTGATATATGTGGATATGTGTATGGGTGTGTGTGTGGGGTGGTGTTACACACACGCCAGTGGAGAAACACAATAGATTCTTCTTTCAAACAATAAATACTGACCACAGTCTCCCCTCCTCCCAGTTCCTATGGATTCTCTTTTTCTGAGAACCATATCCTCTCTATTTCCCTTCAGAAAAGAACAAGTCTCTAATAGTCAACAAAAAAACACAACAAAACAAGACAACAGTAAGATGAGGCACATCCCTCACATTAAGGCTGCACAAGGAAAAGGGTCCCAAGAGCAGGTGAAAAGAGTCAGAGATGCCCCTAATCCCACTGTTAGAAGTCCCACAAAACCACAAAGCTAACAACCATATCATATCTGTACACCATTGCAGGCTCAATATTTGAAGCTTTAGTTTCTGTGAGCCCAAATAAACCCTATTTAGTTGATTCAGCTGGCTCTGTTTTTCTGGTTTCCTCCATCCTGTCTAACTCCTGCAACCTTGCCTTATCATGTTCCAAATGGCTCCTCAAGCTCTAAGTGGAGATTTCTTTTTTTTTTTTTAATAATTTTTTTATTGGATATTTTATTTACATTTCATAAGTTGTCCCCAGCCACTTTGCTGAAGTTGTTGATCAGGCTTAGGAGTTCTCTGGTGGAAGTTTGGGGGTCACTTAAGTATACTATCATATCATCTGCAAATAGTGAGATTTTGACTTCTTCCTTTCCAATTTGTATCCCTTTGACTTCTTTTTGTTGTCTAATTGCTCTGGCTAGGACTTCCAGTACTATATTGGATAGGTAGGGGGAGAGTGGGCAGGCTTGTCTAGTCCCTGATCTTAGTGGGATTGCTTCAAGTTTCTCTCCATTTAGCTTGATGTTGGCTACTGGTTTGCTGTAAATTGCTTTTACTATATTTAGGTATGGACCTTGAATTCCTGATCTTTCCAAGACTTTTATCATGAAGGGATGTTGAATTTTGTCAAATGCTTTCTCAGCATCTTGTGAGATGATCATGTGTTTTTTTTTTCTTTGAGTTTGTTTATATAGTGGATTACATTGATGGATTTCCGAATATTGAACCATCCCTGCATTCCTGGGATAAAACCTACTTGATCATGATGGATGATTGTTTTGATGTATTCTTGGATTTGGTTTGCTAGAATTTTATTGAGTATTTTTGCATCGATGTTCATAAGGGAGATTGGTCTGAAGTTCTCTTTCTTTGTCGTGTCTTTGTGGGGTTTGGGTATGAGTGTAATTGTAGCTTCATAGAACGAATTGGGTAGTGTTCCTTCTGTTTCTATTTTGTGGAATAGTTTGAAGAGAATTGGTATTAGGTCTTCCTTGAAGGTCTGTTAAAATTCAGCACTAAAACCATCTGGTCCTGGGCTTCTTTTAGTGGGGAGAATTTTAATGACTGCTGCTATTTCCCTAGGGGTTATGGGACTATTTAGATGGTTTATCTGTTCCTGGTTTAACTTTGGGACCTGGTATCTGTCTAGGAAATTGTCCATTTCATCCAGGTTTTCCAGCTTTGTTGAGTATAGGCCTTTGTAGTAGGATCTGATGATTTTTTTAATTTCTTCAGTTTCTGTTGTTATGTCTCCTTTTTCAGTTCTGATTTTATTAATTTGGATACTGTCTCTGTGCCCTGTGGTTAATCTGGCTAAGGGTTTATCTATCTTGTTGATTTTCTCAAAGAACCAGCTCCTGGTTTTATTGATATTTTGTATTGTTCTTTCTGTTTCGATTTGGTTGATTTCAGCCCTGAGTTTGATTATTTCCTGCCTTCTACTCCTCCTGGGTGTATTTGCTTCTTTTTGTTCTAGAGCTTTTAGTTGCGCAGTCAAGTTGTTAGTGTGTGCTCTTTCCAGTTTCTTTTTTGTAGGCACTTAGAGCTATGAGTTTTCCTCTTAGCACTGCCTTCATGGAGTCCCACAAGTTTTGGTATGATGTGTCCTCATTTTCAATGAATTCTAAAAAGTCTTTAATTTCTTTCTTTATTTCTTCCTTGACCAAGTCATCTTTGAGTAGAGAGTTGTTCAGTTTCCATGTGCACGTGGGTTTTCCATTGGTTTTGTCATTATTAAAGACCAGTCTTAGTCCGTGGTGATCTGATAAGATGCAAGGGATTATTTCAATCTTTTTGTATCTGTAGAGGCCTGTTTTGAACCAATTATATGGTCTATTTTGGAGAAGGTACCATGAGGTGCTGAAAAAAAGGTATATTCTTTTGTTTTAGGATGAAATGTTCTATAGATGTCTGTTAAGTCCATTTGGTTCATAACTTCTGTTAATTTTAAAATGTCTTGGTTTAGTTTCTGTTTCAATGATCTGTCCATTGCTGAGTGTGGTGTGTTGAAGTCCCCTACTATTATTGTGGGAGGTGTAATGTGTGTTTTGAGCTTTAGTATAGTTTCTTTTATGTATGTATGTAGGTGCCCTTGCATTTGGAGCATAGATGTTCAGAATTGAGTGTTTATCTTTGTAGATTTTTCCTTTGATAAGTATGAAGTGTCCTTCCTTATCTTTTTTGATTAATTTTAGATGAAAGTTGATTTTATTTAATATTAGAATGGCTACTCCAGCTTGTTTTTTTTGGGACCATTGGCTTGGAAAATTGTTTTCCACCCTTTTATTTTGAGGTAGTGTCTGTCTTTGTCACTGAGGTGTGTTTCTTGTATGCAGCAAAATTCTGGGTCTTGTTTGTGTATCCAGTCTGATAGTCTGCATCTTTTTATTGGGGAATTGAGACCATTGATGTTAAGAGATATTAAGGAAAAAATGATTGTGGCTTCCTGATATTTTTGTTATTAGAGGTAGAATTATATATGTTTAGTTATCTTCTTTTGGGGTTGTTGGAAGATTACTTCCTTGCTTTTTCTAGGTTGTAGTTTCCCTCCTTGTGTTGGCGTTTTCCATCAATTATCCTTTGAAGTGCTGGGTTTGTGGGAAGACATTGTGCAAATTTGGTTTTGTCATGGAATATCTTGGTTTCACCATCTATAGTGATTGAGAGTTTTGCTGGGTATAGTAATCTGGGCTGGCAATTGTGTTCTCTTAGGGTCTGTATGATGTCTGTCCAGGCTCTTCTGGCTTTTATAGTCTCTGGTGAAAAGTCTGGTGTAATTCTTATAGGTCTGCCTTTGTATGTTACTTGACCTTTTTTCCCTTACTGCTTTTAGTATTTTTTTCTTTGTTTTGTGCATCTGATGTTTTGATTATTATGTGACGGGAGGTATTTCTTTTCTGGTCTAGTCTATTTGGTGTTCTGTAGGCTTCTTGTATGTTTATGGGCATCTTGTTCTTTAGGTTAGGGAAGTTTTCCTCAATAATTTTGTTGAAGATATTTACTGGCCCTTTAAGTTGGGAATCTTCATTCTCATCTATACCTATTATCCTTAGGTTTGGTCTTCTCATTGTGTCCTGGATTTCCTGGATGTTTTGAGTTAGGAGTTTTTTGCATTTTGCATTTTCTTTTACAACTGTGTCAGTATTTTCCACTGTATCTTCTGCATTTGAGATTCTCTCTTCTATCTCTTGTATTCGGTTGGTGATGCTTGCGTCTATGACTCCTGATCTCTTTCTTAGGTTTTCTATTTCCATGGTTGTTTCCCTTTGAGCTTTCGTTATTGTTTCTATTTCCATTTTCAGATCCTGAATGTTTTTGTTTAATTTCTTCTTTGTGTTTTCTTGCATTTCTTTAAGGGATTTATGTGATTCCTCTTTAAGGACTTCTATCTGTTTTCTTGTACTCTCCTGTATTTCTTTAAGGGAGTTACTTAATTCCTTCTTATAATCCTCTATCATCATCATCATGAGAAGTGATTTTAATTTAAGTGGAGATTTCTAATTTATATTCTGTCTCCACATAAAGCCTCTTGCTTCAGGTCTCTTCACTGTTCCTATCTGATGCTAGAGGAAGCCTCTCTGATAATGATTTGACTAGGCAATATCTATAATCTATTATTATAGAAGATTATCATTGATTTTCTTCCACTCCAGTTGTATTCTATCCTAGGTCTCTAATCTATCCAATCTCCAGTTTCTGGCCATCCAGGTAGAGTAAGACATGGACTTCTTCATATTAACTTTGTCATTGGTTAGCCAATCACACAGATTCTGAACAATCATTACCTCAATACATCTTATAGACAAGACAGATTGTAGGTCAAGGTTTTTGTAGCTGAGTTGGTACACAAGTTTCTCTTTGTATAGCCTGCAGAGTACCTTGCCACACCAATGAAAGTACAACAGAGGTGTAAGAGATCCATGCAGATACTTGACCTCTCCATGTTCAATGTGCTATGTCTTTTCAATAAATGTTATTAGAACAAATAGATAACCACATACAGAAAGTAGTATAGCTATAAGGACTCTACATTTTACATAAAATATTTTCAAAATATGTATCTGTATTTGATAAAAAGAAAGACTGAGAGGAAAAGCAAAAGAGAACACTTAAAACTCAACAATAAACCAAACAACCCAATTAAGATCAAGAAAGATGGTGCATCAGGTAAAATACTTGCATTGAGAGCCTTGTAACTAAGGTTTAATCCCAAGAATCCATGGTATATCGAGAGAACTGACTCCTAAAATGTGTTCTCTTACCTGGACACACATCCCTTGACACATATACCTATATTTACATAGGTACCTTACAAACACACAAATACAATAACAACAAAAGGAAGCAGAGGGAAGAAGAGAACTGGGTGAAAGAAGGGAGAGGGAAGGACAGGGGCAGGGAAGAATCAGGTATAGGGGAAGACAGGCGAGAAACCCAGAAGGCAAGGAGTATGAATAAAAATATGCAGCAGTGTGGGGTGGGAAACAGGAGGAAGCACTGGAAAGTACCAGACACCAGGGGTGTGAGAGGTTCCCAGGATCCAATGAGGATGACCTTAGCCAAAATGCCAACAGTGGACAAATGAAACCTGAAGAGACTGCCTCCAGTAGATAGGCATGGCTACCAGTTGAGGTATGGGACCACACACCCATCTCAAATTTTTGACCCAGAATTGTTCCTGTCTAAAGGAAATGCAGGGACAAAAAATAAGCAGAGAAGGGAATATAAATAATAGTTAAAAATATCTCTCTGTGTTCCCTGACGGACAAGCCTGACTGCATAGGGGTTGATGTCAAAAGTATCCCCTCTCCAGGAAAAAGACATCGGGATGGGTATGGCCCTCATGCCTCACAGACAATAACAGGGGACTGGAGCCATTACAAAGTCCCCTTCAATTACTGGAGGTCAGGCCTCTATCTCCGCCTTCGCAAGATTAGAATCACCACAGCCCTTCTACACTTAGAGAAGGGAGGAGATGTCAGGGGCAGTCCTGCTTATACACTGAAGGCCTAAAATCAGCCATAGGCCTAAAATCAGCAATAGGCCTGTCATACATGTATGCTAACACAAAGTCTTGGGTCTCTGTGGAAAAGCAATGAAACAGATGGCTATAAGCTATTGTAAACAGGCAGCTTTTGTAGACATTTACCAGCCTGAGTACTCATAGACCTTGTAAATAGGTAGCCTTGGCAGACAATACCAACTTAGATAAGGACAACTGAATCATAGTCAGAGTCATAGTGACCTGTTCCCTGAACTTTCACCCAGCCAATACAATGTTCTGAAAGATTTCTCTATTCCCCCTGAACACCCATACTCCAGTGTCATCCCCTTCCCCACGTTCTGCCTTTTTGTGTTTATAACCCCTGTGTGAATAAGTAAAAATTATGATTTGTTTTAAGAAAAACTTAAAAAAGAATGAGCAGTGAATGAAGGAAAGGCCATGCAGAGACCTACCCAACTTGAGATCCATTTCATGTACATGCACCAAACCCCAATACTATTGTTGAGTCCATGTGTGTATGCAGATAGGAACCTGACTTTGTTGTCCTTTGAGACATTCTGCCAGCAGCTGACTGAGACAAACGCAGATACATACAGCCAACCATTGGACTGAGGTCTGGAACCCCTACAAAAGAGTTAGGGGAAGAACTAAAGGAGCTGAAGGGGAGTGCAACCCCATAGAAAGTACAACAGTATTAATGAACCAGGACCCCTCGGAGCTGCCAGGAGTGAAGACACTAACCAATAAGCATAAATAGGCTGGTTCATAGTCCCCACTATGCATGTAGCAGAGGACTGCCTTTTCTGTCCTCAGTGGGAAGGGATGCACTTGGGTGGGTGGGGAGCACCCTCTTAGGGACAAAGAGGAGGGGATTGGGTGGGGAACTTATGGAGGGAGAGACTGGGAAAGGGGATAACATTTGAAATGTAAATAAAAAATTAACAAAAAAATCAAATGAATTAAAAACTGGGTAAGCGATTTGAACAAACAATTTACTAAAAAAATATGCCAGTACCATACACACATGGTATTCCATTCAACAACAATTTTCATTACTGAAATCAAACTTAATGAGATGATAGTTATAATAAAATTGCCTCTTGATGACCAAAACTTCTAAAGGCTATATAAGGTCTCAAAGACTTTTATTCATTTTCAGTGGGAATTAAAAATGATATGGTCACATTAGAAGATCGTTTCCTTGTTTTAAAATGTAGGAAAACACATTAGATACACTTTTCTTTGGTGTGTAAAACTTAAGTTAACAATGTTTGTGATTAATAAAGCCTCTACTGAGCCAGTGACTTGGGCCTCCAGCCTTATGAACCACAAGAACAGAATTAACAGACAAAGGAATGTTTTAAAATTCAGTTCTTTATAAATTCCCTTGTAAAAGCAAAACAGAATCAAAGCAAATCTTAAAGGGTGGGGCAAACTTTTAAAAAGAAAAACAAAGAAAAAGGACAAAATGATCCACTGCTTCTTCTCAGACTACTTTCAGCCTTGTCTCTGGCCTCCCTCACTGAAAGGACTTCAAGCTTCTCAGCCACCTATTCAGTATTAGCATTTTTGCCTGGCCCTTTCTTTTCTCTCTCTTCAATTTCTTTCCTACATTCTTCAAAATTTGTTTTGAACTTTTGTGCATTCTAAGCACTTAGAAAGCACATGGCTATGAGCTCAGGCTTGAGACACTCATCAGCAAAGTCGGTTTCCAGATGAGGTGCTGCCACTGGAGCATTCGGCTTCACCTACATCATCAGTGTGATATAGTGATTGGCACGTATCTCCAATGTTTTGTCTCTCCTCATGAGAAGGCAGATGGTCCTTTTTTTATGTTTCAGAAGCTTGACATCTAGAGTTCTCACTCTTTTCATCCTGGGAGGTCATTCTCTAGAGCAAATCAGAACAGCTTCTTAAGTTTCTTTTCATCTTCCTCCAATGTTTTAATTGTTTCCTCAGGAAAAGTTGGCTTAAACTAGGGGGTCATAGTTGCACTCATCTGCATTCTCCATGGAGATATCATGGTCTCATGACTGTCCTGTTTAAAGTTGGATGAAGTGAAGCTGTTGGCTGGTGGACTTGGCCCACAGTGAGCATCATTAATCACAAATGGCACCTTAGCAAGGGGCCAGCCCTGGCAGTTCTTTTTCTTGATTCCTCTTGAGGCAGTGGAGAGGGAAGAGCATCAGCATTGCAATACTTGGTCTTAGGAGATATTTAGGGTAACTGTATAATAGTAAAACATTTACCTATCTTAATTCTAAGTAGCTTTGCATCTGGAGCTGACCTGCTTGTCTGAGTTGCACTGAGGCCAGAGGATGCAGTCTCTGGTGTTTAGCACCTCACAGTAAAACAGTAAGAGATTAAGTAAAGTAGCCTTTGTTCTATCTCTGCAGGAATTGTAAGACTAACTCCCAGATTGCTAGTTGACATAGCAGAAAGAAAAGGAATCCTTTGGAGATTTTAGCCTTTATTTCTAAATTTTTCAATTTTCCAAAAATGTTTCTACAAAAGTTCTCCTCCAAAATAAGTTCTCACTAAAACGTTCTCCAGAAAGTTCTCTCTTGTTCTCCAAAAAGTTCTCTCTGCTCTCTTCTTCTCCTAATCTTGCTTTTTCCTTCTGCAATGATATAACAATAAAAATGCCATTGCCCAGAATCCCTTACTCCCAATATGTTTTCTCCCAATACCTTTACTTCTCAGGTCTTTTCCAGTTCAGTCGTATTTTTAAAAAGTTTCCCCCAATCTTTTTATCCTCTGCACAGAATACATGATCACATGGAAAAAGTTCACCATAAGTTTACACATAAATACAAATCATAAATTGAATAAGACATTTCCAACAGAAAATGTTTACAATTACTTAGAAGTAAAGGCATTGGAATAATATCTATTGAGATTGACGAATGTTCTGGGTTTATCAAGGAACAAGCCAACTAGTGAGATCCACACTGTGGGTATGTTCTTCTGGATCAACCAAGGTGATGAATACAAATTATTCCTATGCCATTCATCTAGTTACCAGATGGCCATGAATTCCACCTCCGTAGCTATTGACCTTGGCTGAGCTGTTGGACACTAGACCTAGCCCACATTGCTTGCTACCAAACTTGCAGATATGGCTAGTTTCTGACTTTGATGGTTCATTAATCTAGCCTCTCTTTGTGTTCATATTGATATGAGCAGCTTGTGGTTTAACCATAGGCCTTTTGACTTACTGTTTATGGAAAATTAGCTCTTATCATAGCTACAAAAATGCAGCCATATTCTTTATCATTTTGCATCTAACATAGTCTCTATAGGAACCTAGAATAGGTTTGTAGAAACCATTTTTACCCACAGTTTACAAATATAGTCAAGAACGACAGTGTCTCATGTTTCCTAGGGGCCTTTGTAGGAGGCATGAAGCCATCAGACACAGCTATCTTCCCCAAGTCCCATCCCTTCTTTTATCTGATTAACTTGGTTACCTCAAGCCCTAGGTACCTGCCTTCCTTAGTGTTCCTGGCCTCATCAGTTTAACTCCAACATTCCCCTTAACATATGCATTATCATAGCGCATATATATATATGTATATATATATATATATATGCATACACTTAAACTTCAATCTAACTCTAATGATTCTAGCTATTTGAGTAGCTTATTTTATAAATTTTCTCATGAAACATGTACTCAATACTCATAGCAATTTTTGCTGTCATAAATTAGTAGCAATCTAGATGTCTTTGAATAGGTGAATGGACTATGACATGTAGTATCTCTATATAAGATCATACTACTTAATAAAAGAAAAGATCTTGGAGTTGAGTGTGGTGGCCTTTAATCTCAACTCTTGGGAGGATATAGGCAGGCAACTATCTGTAAGGTCAGCCTATCTACATAATGAAATTTTTTCTCAAAACATGGAGAAAAAAAGGATCTATCAACTCAGGTAAATAACAAGGAAGAATCTTAAATTTTTGTTTCTATAAATTTAAGTAACTCTAAAGAGATGTGAATCCATATATATGTTATTCTGGAAAAAGTAAAACAAAAACATGACAAACAGGTTAATAATTGCAGCGGTTTGATGAAATCATTTTAAAACATTCTATTGACATATATGTAACATTAAACATGCATCAACACCATACAACTTTACAGCATAAACAGTGAACTTTAATAACTAAAAGTATCCACTTAAGATAACAGAAGAGCCCAAAAGCCCTTTTGTCACAAATAGTGACAAAAGGACCTGGCAACAATCAAATAGGAAAAATGGTATTCCCTGAAGTCTAGACATGGATTCACTGAAAGTAAAGACAAAGGAAGCCTTAGATCATAAGTGCTGTGCTGTAGCTGATGGAACCTCTTGGCACTCCACAAGAGCACAATTAACATGTCTGAAGCTAGTATAATGCATATTGCACATGGACAGTTAACATATAGATAAGAAATGAGATCTTAATTTCTACATGTTGAAATAAAAGATTGGAGGTAAAAGGAGATGGTCAGGATAACTCCGTCAATGAAGGGTGAGCTGTCAACTTCACTTTAAATTCATCTTTTACCTAGAAAAAATAGATAAAAGGACAAGCTATGTGTAAAACTTGGGTTAACACACAGAATTCCTTGCCTTTTCAATTGATAAAGGAAGCCAGGACATATAAGGAGCAGTGAGACGCACACTACCTAAATATGTTTTGTAATACTGCACTTCAGAGAAAGTACAAGGGCTCTTAGAACAATGTATGATTCAAGGACCAGGGTAGGAAATATAAAAGGTAAATTGAGGGGTTACTGTGATGCAGAAAGGACAGGAAAGGGAGGTAGTAATTAAAGGACAGAAAGAGGAACAGCGGTTCTGATTCATAAAAGTGATCAGTGGCACCCAGGAGTCAAGTGAATTAACCTCCATATCCAAAGATAGAATGAGTTGAGCTATAGATAAGTTATTACTGGATTATTATTCAAGAGTGTAAGAAATATATTTGAGTCTATACTAGTAAATGTAAGTGGCTGAATACGATAAAAGGTATAGTCATTTGCACAGTCAAATTCAAACAGTATATGTAGCTGACACACATTCAGGAAGCAAGCACATTCCACTTTACTCCTGAACTCTGAGTGGCACGTAGATACATCTAGCCAAAATGTTTAATATGGAAAGATAGAAAGTAATGTTAATTATCCAGATATCTAAAAAAAGTATAGTCTCAACCAGCTGATTAAAATCAGCATCAACAAAAAAAATTGTTAGTGCATGTACCCCTGGTGTATATTGAGAACACATTACCTTCATGATCTTTTGCATAAAAAGAAAACATGCACCATGCATACAAGTGCACACAAAATCTCATTTAGAGACATCGTCAAGTAAAACCGGTAAAGCAAGACTGTATAAAATATCATCTGAGTAGGAATAATCAAAACGTTGAAAGTCTTCAAAAGTGACATGAGACAAAGAAAGTGTTGCAGCTACAAAGTGCCAAAGGGGAGGGTATGACAACAGCTGCAAATGTTAGACAATGATGCTGACACAGAAAAGAAACCTAAGAGAAAAAAAATAGGAATCTTGTATTGTGTAAGCTTTACTTAATAATGTATAACATTGGTTCAAGAATTATGGCAAATATAGCTCACTAAGTTGCAAAATTAGGTGAAATATATATAAGATTTCTCTGTTTTACAAGTCATTTTGAAAGTTTGAAACTCATCTAAATTTTTAGTGTATAACAAAATATATGTACTACCAAACCTTTCTTTGTAGACTCTATAAATAATTTATATTCAAGATTCAAATGCAAGTCTCAGTTAAGTATCATTTAAAACCATTTAAACTAGAATTTGTAGTTAAATTTTGTCTGTAGATACTTGTTTTCAATAAAATTCACATTTTTCTCCCTGTTCTTGCATACTCTTCAGTTTGTTTTAGTTGCTTTATTTTCTACTAGAAAGCCAATCTTTCTTCTAATATGATGAAAATCACACACACACACACACACACACACACACACACACAGTCTTACACACACACAGCTCTTTTAAATCACAAACTCTTGATATTTTTCTTAACTGAAACAGTATGAGACAGTAGAATGTGATATGATACCATTTTTTAAATTAAAATGAAAATGGAATCAGAATATAAAGGCTTGGATTGTAATAGATCTGTCATTTTGACAGGATATTTAAAATGGATTCTAGAACATGAACCAAATATTCCTCACCTATAAGAGAATCTTGTGAATAGAAAAACATGTTGCTTCAATTTCATAGTCACCAGTTTGAATCTAATGTTAGCTTTTCATCTTTCTGTCATTGATGCTGTTACCATCAATATACAAACTGTGCATTTTAAATACTATATAATTCCTTAAAAAATATTCATCTTCCATGTGAATACTGTCTCCAAGAGTAATTGCTCCACTATATCTTTCTTTCTAACTACATCTATTCAGCTTTTTTCTTTAGTGATTCTAAATAGATATAAGAAGCCCACTCCATGATCAGTGCCAACCTAGACTACCTAGTGAGACAAAGAGGAAAGAGAGAATTAGTAGGAGGAAAGGAGATGAAGGGAGGAAAAGACAAAAAGAGAAAGGCAGGAAGAAAGAAAGTGGACATAGAGAAAAGAAAGGATAGAATGGAGAGAAGACAAGAGGAAAGAAAAAGAGAGAAGACAGAGAGGAAGAAGGAGAGCTAAAGTAAAGAAAGTAAGAAAGAGAGGGAGATGGAGGAGATAGAGGGAGAGAAGAGAAGGGGAGGAGGAGGGAGGAAGAGAGGGAGAGAAGGAGAAAGAAATTGTGTTTAAGACACCAGTCACCAGCTGTATGCTTTCATATTATTATTTACACCTGAGGAACAAAAGGGTAATGAGCCTACTTGTAAATGACCTGAAAGGAAAATGAGCCAAAGCAGACTGCAGAACACTCTGGAACATTATGTGCATATTGTTACGGGGAAAAGATTTCAACTTTGCCTTCTCTGCCTACCTAAGCTACTTTAGATTGTAATCATGAATTTAGGACATTTGTATACACTAAGAGATTTAAAAAATCAAAGAATCCTAGAGTTGCAATAGCCACAACTGGAACTTTAGATTTAAGAGGACCTAGAACTGAGGAATGGAATGCAAAAATATTAATAATCACATTCCTGGTGTTAAATTAATATTTAACTGTAAATTCCATCTTTCAAAGTTGTTATAATAATAGTAAAAGCCAATAACAGAAAGAAGGATTGTTGCAATATTAAAATCAGTGTTGAGCTCTCCCATTCTGCAGGAAAAGAAAGTGATATAGATAAGTCTTATGTAAACGTGAATGAAAAATACTGTTTACATGCTTGTGAATTTAAAGAATGTAATGCTGACCACTAAACGATACAGTCTAAGACCTCCAAACCAGCAGTGGAAATTTCATATGAAAGAAGGGATCCCTAACTGAACTGAAGGCTAAAAAGAGCATGAGAGCAACAAGTGTGTGGAAAACAGAAGAGATGGTAAACACATCTAAAGCACCGCAGAGAGTATAAAAGGATCAACCATAGCCATGAAAGGACAGAAGCTGTTAGAGGAGATAACATCCCTCACAAGATGAATGAAACAGTCTTGTCTAACTTCCCTCCTGGGGAGGTCTTGATATACAGGCGCAACTTGTCTGTTAAATTGTGTCAGCCAAGGAGAAAGGCTGAGTGCTGTAATCCTCAAAGACAGCAGAGTTAAAAAGTAATGTGAATGAAGTGTTTTCCTTGGGGCTATCTAGAGATATATTTATTTTTGGAGGGGTAAGAAGGCAAACTATTAATTAAGATTCATTATTCTCTTTCCAAAATGCCTCACTTTAAATTATAAAAGTGAAAAGTAGAGTAGTAGTTGCTACACATAAGCATGCACACACACACGTTTCCTTTTGAGTGCTGCTCCAGTTTATTTATAAATATTATCAAATAATTATTTTTCTGATTCCACGTTCAGGGGAATCTTTGTAATCACCTACCCATTCTTCATCTTTCACATCTCCTCAGTTATTGAATCTGTGGGATTTGCTGAGCTTTAATGTTTATACACAAATACACATTAGCTGCCTTTATACATTAAATGCTATATTACTTGGAGTTTAAAGTATATATATTTTTATTTCAAGTGTAGGGCTTTCTTCATAATGGATGCCTCTTTTCTATTCTAGGAAGGATAATAACTACATCACCCACACTGCATGTGGGATGTCCAGTAGAAAGCCCAGAGCACTGACTGAACTTCTCTCTGAATATGAGCAGGATGATTCCTTACCTTGGCTCTGTGTAGGATTGCACCCTGTGGGAACGAATATACATAAAAATCCTAAATTATGAGAGCAAATTTGCCTACAAATTATGCATGTGGGTTGTATAATGTTCCAGCAAACCTTAAATTCATCATAATAGGTTTGGGTACCTTTTCACAATAATTTACTTAGAAAAATACAGTCAAAATTTCACATCCTTGGGTAATGCAATTCATGTCAAGAGAAGGATTACTAATTCCCTTAATGATTCATTTTATGCTCAACTCCACAGAATACAGGAGTCTAAAAGAGGATATCATTTGGCAATAAATGTCAAAAACATGTTTTATCTAAATAGCTCAACATACAGTACTGCCAAAATTTAGTTAGAGATAATTTATACCCTTCAGTGGCCAAAGTAATCTATGGTTTTCCTCAAATTGCTTTTGTCTATAAAATAAACTCAATTTGCTGGAGCACATGAAGCACGAATGTAAAGCAATATTTCATAAATCTCTGTCACTGAAGATTAAAGTAATCTTTAATTTACAAATGCTGCCACCAGCCTGTGAGCTTTAGGTTGCCAGAGTCAAAAACTGAGTTAGACAACAAAAAGCTGATTTCCAAACTTACCTGCTAGTAAAGGCAAGATTTTTTAATAAAATAAGAAGAGATAAGTCATTATTAAGCGTCCCTAAAGAGCTCATATGTTCACGAGTATGGTTCTAAATTCTTGCTTGTCTGAGCAGGGCTGCTTTAATGGAACACTAGGGAGGAGGCATTTAAGCTACGTTCATAGTTATCTGTCATGATAACTCCACTCTGTAAATTCCACACTACATTCCCATGTGTGCATTAGGTCAAGAAGCTGCAAAGCACTCTCCAACCCTTGCTTGTAAAACCATATAACCAGTGGAGTCGCTCATTTGGTTGAGTGTTGTGTATCAGTTACAATCCCAGAGAGAAAAGCAATGAAATTGAATGTTATTCTATAGTGTCTATTAAATTCATAATTGGCCACCTTGTAGCTATGTCAGAGCCTCCTTTCTTTCATATAAACGTTAATATTGCCATCTATGAAATCTTTCTCTCTTTAATTGGTGATATTTTTACATCAGTAATAAGTAAGAGGCCCTGTGATGTGCAGTTTACAAACATGTTTAATTTTCACAACTATTTTGGAAGGCAGATCTTTAATTTCATTTTTACAAAAATGAAAACTGAGTTTGGGAATGAAGAGGTGGTTCAGTGGCTGAGAACTCTGATTGTTCTTCCAGGGGACCAGGATTTTACTCCCAGTATTCACATGGTGGTTCACAATAGTCTGTTATTACAGCCTAGGGAATGCAATGCCTTCTTCTGGCTTCCAGGGCACCAGACATACATATGGCAGCATGTATATATACATACATATATATGCACATACAAGCAGGTAGGCATTTGTAAAAATAAAAAAATACCTATAGAAATTTACCAAAAGAAATCAAAGGCAGTCTGAAAACAATGGATAGTCTGTGTCCATGTATAGAAAATCCCAATATTTTTAAGATGCCTTTTGCCTTTGCCTTACAGTCAAGTGCTTTGTGAATAATGACACATATTTAAAAGAGTTGATATGGAAATACAAAAGACTCAGAATATCCAAAATAATACTGACCAAAAATAAATTTAAAAAGAAAACCAGTGTTTTTTCTCTAATATCACAAAGAAAGGTAAATAAAAGAAAAATGAAACCAAAGAGGGTAGTGCCATCCTAGCATACACAACTAATAAATGTTGGAGAATATTTTCATTATTAGACTTCATTTTCTAAAACAATTCAAGGTATGCAGGGTAGGGAGACCAGAGAGTACAGAGAAAGCCCCTATTCCACTATCTCATTCCTCATTAATGGAATTCATGTGTCACAGTTGTTAATATATCATTTTATGTAACACCTAAATTTCAACATTAGGGCTCACCCTGTCTGGTACACTTACGTGTGTCTTTGGCATAGTATAGTGTACCCACCAATGACATTCTACACAGAGTAGATTCCCTAAAACTCACCTGTCCCAGCTCCCATCACTCCAGCTGAGTCCTCACAAGCCGTGAAGTCCTTCACTACCTCCCTAGTCTTATCTCTAACAGAACATGATGTAGTTGGACTCACACACCATGTAGCCTTTGCAAACTGGTTTCTTTCCCTTATTAGCATGAAGTTAAGCTATTTCCAAGTCTTTTCAAGACTCTGAAGCTCATCTCTTTTTAGCAGCAAGATAATTTCCCACTACATTGACTGTTTCTTTATCTATTTGCCTATTAAAAACTATCCAGCTTGATTCCAAATTTTGTAAATTAGAAATAAACTTGCTATAAACATTCATTTAGAGTTAGTTGGGATTTTTGCCCCCTTATTACATCATACCCCCAGCAATTTGTTGAAATCCTAACCTTACTTGGATGACCATAAAGTTTCAATTTCTTAGGATAAATTTCCAGTATTTCTATACTTCTTTCCAATGATTCCCGTAACAAAGTGTCCCAAATTGTATGGCTTAGAGCAATAGAAATTGACTGTCTCAGCATTCTGGAAGCTAAACGTCTGAAGTCAAGATGCAAGTAAAAAATTACTGTTCTTACGGCTGTAAGGGATAATCATCCTGGCTTCTGGTGAAGTGCTCACTGTCCTTGGGGTTCATTGGTTTGTACACGCCAGCCTCAGCCTTGATCTTCACTTGGTATTCTTGCTTGTGTAATGTGTTGTCTTTCCTCTGAGGATTTTAGCATATCCACAAATATTTTTCTATAGAAAGCATGATCACATGATCATATTGGATTAGGGCCAATCCTAATTACCTTATTCTAAAATTTTATATTTTTATATTTTAAATAATGGTCCTTTATTACATATGTGTTTCAAAGAGATCATCTGCCAGCTCTGTGACTTGTCATATTTTCATGTTTTTCAGATAAATTTATCTTATGTGTATGAGAGTTTGGCTTGCATGTCTGTAGGTGCCCCACACATATGCTATACCTTCAAGGGCCAGAAGACAGCAGAGAATTCCCTGGAACACGAGGTAGTGAGGGTTGTGAGCTAACACATGGGTGCTGATCCTGGGTCCTCTGCAAGAGCAGCATGTGCTCTAAACTGCTGAACCATCCATGACTTTTAAACAAAATAAAATTTTTATTTTGGTAGAGAAGATACAATTGATCTTTTTATTTTCTTTCTTAGATAATATTTTTAGTTTGTATCTAAAAATTCATCACCAGGCCTTATAAAAACATAGTTTGGTGAGACATTTAGAACTGTGTTGTGTTTTGAGTTAATTTTTTGACAAAGATAAATAGTCTAAATCCAGATTCCTTCATAGCACTTTCTGGGGAAACACAGCTGCCCAGCGCCATATTATGAAAGAATGTTGCTTCTCAATTGAATTTCTTTGTTCTTTTGTCAAAGATCAGTTGTTTTATTTGTGTCAGCTGGGTATGTTTCTGAGTTCTCTATTCTCTTGACCTATTTTTCCATTCTTTCACCAGTATCATGCCATTTTGATTTCAATAGCTGTGGAATAACCATTTAAATCAAGACTACCAACTTTTTAACTTTATTTTTGTCAGTATTATTTTAGATATTCTAAGTCTTTTGTATCTTCATATCAACTCTTTTAAATATATGTCATTATTCACAAAGCACTTGACTGTAAGGCAGAGGCAAAAGGCATCTTAAAAATATTGGGATTTTCTATACATGGACACTGACTATCCATTTTTTAAGACTGCTTTTGGTTTCTTTTGTTAAATTTCTATAGATTATTTTTCAGATAGGTCTTGCATTAGAATTATATTTTGCTAAATATTTACATATTTCATTTGAAGATATTTGTATTGTTTTAATTTTTAAATAAATGTCTTACTTTATTTCAAAACAGCTATTCATAGTAGGTGTCTAGGAATCCGTTAACTTTATTACCTTGCATCTGCTAACTTTGCTATAATCAATGACTAGTTCCAAAGACTAGTTGATTCTTTGGCATTTTTTATATCACCAATGATCTCTATGTAGTAGACATATTTTTCTGTTCAGTCTATAGAGTTTTTGTGTCTTTTGTTATTTCTGCACTAGTGATAGTTTAAACACAGTGTTGACTTATATGAGAGAATATCTGTACCGTTTTCCTGATTTTAGATGGAAAGCCACTTGTTTCTCACTACAGAATATAATTACCTGAATCCATGCTGGATCCCAGAACCCTGACTAGGAGCAACAAAGGCATAAATAACATGCATGTACAGAAAAGCAGGGATCAGGTGGTATGTCTGCACTTTGATGGAGCAGCACAAACTACTGTAAAACTGTAGCCTCAACATGTGTACTAAGTAAAGCAGAAGGGGAAGAGGGTAGCTAATCTTGGTAGATCTCTGTAGATGATCAGGAGCAGGCTATAAATATCCTAAAGGAGGACACTCTAGTTGTTTGATTTTGCACACACTGCCAAGATTCACCCTTGGACCACAAGAAAACTTTGTCATCCCTCTAAGCATCACAGTGTGCAGGTAAGTTTTATGGCTTTTCAGGAAATTTGTTGGTCTGAGACATTGGTCTGTAAATGGCTGTAACCATGTCAAAAATATACATTCAGTCAGGATTTCAATTACTCTTTACATATGTGTTCAAGGCTACTTTTGCTCACATAAGATGTTAGCAAAATTGTCAAGTAAATTTTCATTATCAAATTAAGGAGTTTCTTTGTATACATAAGTTTTTGTAGTTCTGTTTGTTTGTTTGAAAGTCTATATGAGAGATATTTATCTATGTGTGTAGATATGTCCATAAGTACACATTTGTACATATGTGTATGTATGTGTGTGCATGTGTGTGTGTGACTGTGCGTACAACCCAGAGCTTGACATCTTGTGTCTTTCTTGATTACTCTCCACTTTATTTGCTGAGGCTGAATCTCTGACTCAACCTAGATGTCATGGATTCCTACAGTTCAGTTGGCCAGCTTGCTACAGAGATGTCCTGTCTCCACTTATTACAGAATTAAGTTGCAATCAGGTCACTACACCAGCCCAGCATTTATATTGGTCCTGGAAATTCAAACTCCAATTCCAATGTTTTCATGACAAATACTTTATCCACTCCTTTATCTCTCTAACCATTGTGGTATTTAAATATTTTATATAGTCATATGATTTTCTCTTCCTTAGAATATATGGGTTACATGAATTGGCTTGTTTGCTTAACTAGCCTTGCATATCTAAAATAATAATTTCTCAGATACGGTATATAATTATTTTGTAAATTAGATCTTATTTACTAATATTTTGTTAAATATTTTTTAAGATTCTGACATACCCAAGATATGAGTTTTAGTTTTCCTTCTTGTAAAAGTTTCACTGGTGCAGGACCCCCCAGTGGAAAGATAGGGACAGCAACCCATCCACAAAACTTTCAACTCAAAATTTATCCTGTCTAAGAGAAATGCAGGGATGGAGCAGAGACCAAAGGAAAAGCCAACCAATAACCAGCCTTACTCAAAACTCATCGCATAGACAAGCTCCAATCACTGGCATTATTAATGATTCTCTGTTATGCTTGCAGCCAGGAACCTAGCATAACTGTTTTCTGAGAGGCTCTACCCATCAGCAGACTAAAACAGAAGCATATACCCACAGGCAAACATTAGACAGAAGTCAGGGGTACTTACAGAAGAGTTGGGGGAAGGATTGAAGGCATAAAAGTAGCTAATAACTACATAGGAAGACCAACAAAGTCAACAAACCTGGACTCCTGGGAGTTTTCATAATCTGAGTCACCTATCAAAAAACATACATAAGCTAGAACAAACACCCAAGCCTCCACACATATGTAGCCTTAATGGCTGCCCTGTTTGGCCTCAGTGGGAGAGGATGTACCTAATCTGGAAAAGACTTGCTGTGCTGGTGTGGGGACACCCAGTGGGTCACATCCTCTCAGAGGAGGAGATGGAATATGGAGTGAAGGTACTTGATGAGGGAGGGACCAGGAGAAGGAACAGTGTTTGGGATGTAACAAATAAATGAATTAATTTTAAAAAAATGCCTGGTCTTGGTAATGCAATACAGTTTGAAACCAGCCTGACTCCAAAACCTATCCTATTATCCTTCATATTATATTGCCAGGATACTTCCAACATTTAAGCTTTTTCAGTAAACTACTAATATTAGATGTTGTCATATACATTACTAATTTAGTCAAAAATAAATAAATATTCTCCATTCATATAATAAGTGCAGTAATTGCCCCCCTTGTAAGATATTAGAAGAATAAAGTAGCTATGGAATATAAAGAGTAATCATAGTCTTAACAACAGCACAAACAGATGATATGTTCTTAAAGAAACAGTAAATTCACAATTGAGATATTCCAAACAATATCTATTCTAACAGCAGACAATAGCAGACTAGATATACTTGCTCTTCGACAAATATCCATCCCATGTGCAGTCACCAGAGGTAGACACTGATATGGAAGTCAGGAAGTGCATGTTGATAAGAGCCTGGTATAGATGTCTTCTCAGAGGTCTGCAAGAGTCTGACATATTCAGAGACAGACGCTCACAACTAGCCATTGAACTGATAATGAGGTTCCCAATGGAGGAGTTAGAGTGAAGACCATTGGAGCTGAAAGGGTTTGTGGCCTCATGAGGAGAACAACAATAACAACCAACCACAGCTCCCATGGTCTAAACCACCAGCCTGGGAGCCCTTAGGGAGGAATCCATGGCTTCAGCTGTATATGTAAGAGCGTAGGGCCCTGCTGGATATAGGTGGAAGAAGAGATCCTTGACTTCATGCAGGCTGGACGCTCCAGGGGGTGGGAATTTGAGGGTGGGGAGGTGGGGGGGGGGGGGAAGGGGGGGGCACCCCCCCCCGGGAGGGAGGGGGGGTGAGGTGATAGGGGGTTCCTGGGGGGGTGGGGGATGGGGTAAGGGGACAACATATGAAATGTAAATAAAACATCCAATTAAAAAAAAACAAATATCTTTAATTCAAAGTGTAATATTTTAAACAATGTCCCTACATTTTGCTTTTTTAATTACAGGTAAAATCATATATTTTCAGATGGCGATACCCAAAAGGAAACTAAAATCGGGTTTTAAATATTTTAATAATAAAAGTTAATCACTGGGTTCTACTAGCTGGGCTACCTTATCTGGCCTTATTGGGAGAGGAAGCACCTAGCCTCAAAGAGTCTTGAAATCCCAAGGTGTGGGGGCTAATACCTGGGGGGTGGGGGTGGCCCAATGCACTCAGGGAAGAAAGGGGGAGTGAGGAAGGATTGCAGAAAGAGGTAACCGAAGGGGGCAGTGAATGGGCTGCAAAGTGAATAAGTGAAAAAGTAAAGTAAAAAAAATAATCACATTTTCATAATGTAAGACATACATATGAATTTCACACGTTCTTGTAAATATCAAATAAGTTATATTCTTTTCAATTGGGCATGAATGCCATTTAGGATGTTACACTCTGTCACATTAACCATCAAGGAATTATACATTTTTAGATCATCTCACTAAGATTGCTACAGGGCATAGAAACCTTTCAAGTACCATAGATAAAAATACTAATGCTTTCTGAGTGATCACACAATAATACATTTCCTCACGTACCAGCATCCATGATCATTGAAACCAGTATAAGGTTCTGTTCACTGGGGCATGGGAAAGCAGCTATAAAGACTCATCTTACTCTTGTATAGAGGCACAAAGCATCATATTCCCAGTTTTGATAGAATTTCAACTTGAGGCTATATTCCCACTTCATTATACCAGAAATCATTTTACTCATGGACCTGCTTTTGACCTCATACTCTGTGAATTGTGCAGGAGAAGTACTTGAACAATAGTTACTCATCTGTGTCCACCCTGGAACCCATTGCAATCCATGAAATAAGAGTGTTTCCTACATTTTAAAAGCTTTAGGGGAGGATATGAGTTACAAATTGTGCCTAGCGTGTTATGCCTGGCTCTGATGGAAAAAAAAATCTGCCAACCCTACTTTAAAGTAACCCCTCCTGGTAAAACTTTCTGTAATGATGAAAACATCCTGTATCTTTCCTGTCCAATAGGGTAGTCACAAAGCAAATGTAAATACAGAATAGTTAATTCATGGTATGAACAAATGAGGAAATATATTTCTTTAATTTTATTTGTTTATGTTTGTGAGTATTTTGTCTGTACCACATGCATGCAAAGGCCGAATGAGTCTCAGAGTCCCTGGAACTTTGTTACTGTGAGTCTCCATGTGAGTGCTAGGGATTGAACCTGGATCCTTTGGGAAAATAGTCAGTGCTTTTAACTGCTGAGTCATCTTTCCAACCCTGAAAATAGATTTTTTTAAGAGAATTAGAAATAGTTTATTCTGGAGCCAAATGGGACAGAAGCACAAATTCTGATTACTCCAAAGTCCATGTTCCACTATGGTACCAGTTTGGCAAAGTTTTATAGTAAAAGAGCAAAGGAAGTTGTAAAATGTTCAAACTTAAAGTGTGATGTTTGGCCAACACAGATTACTGTGAATAAAGTTCCTAGAAAGAACTCTACTTTACCCTGAACTTTCCACAGGTCCAGAGCCTAATTATAATTTCTATCATGCTATCTTTATCCTCCCATAATGGTCACTCCTTAATCACCGCATTGTCTGGCCTAATATCCTCACGGCTAGACGGTAGAACCTTTTGCAATGTGTTAACAGACTGCTAGCTTCTCCTAAGCGAAAGGCTACGAATATCATCAGATAGCATCTGAAGCCTTAGAGCACAGATTGTCTCCACAATGCTTTAACTCACAGATTTAATGATTTTATCAATGCACTTGAAACAAAATTTTAATTATTTAAAACTAACATAGCCAGTGTGTCTATCAGGTTCAACATTGGCAGAGCAGTGGTATCACATTATCATAATAGCTCTGAACTATTGCATGCCACAAACAACACTACCTGATTTCTCTTCATTTATTTGGTTAGTCTAACTCTCCAAAACCTTTCTTTTCCTTCCATCTCTACTTCTTCAAATTCCACCTCATTTACTCCTTTCCAATCTGTCTTATATAGCATGCTATACCATTTGTCTTGTATTTTAGTGGAAATCAGACAATAACTCCATAGAGCATCCTCACGGGAAAAAAGCTTCAACAGGAGAGTAGCAAGGGGCTTATATTTCACTTTTTTATTTTTTAGGCAGAATGTTATTACTTGATAATCCACAAGGCATTATGGGCTGACCACCACTTACATATTTGTGAAAAATCTGAGTTTCCAATACCCACTTTAAAAATGTAAGACCAAGTTCACAAAACCCAGCAGAAGTGGGCATCCCAGGAGCTCTAACCCAGGCAGTATCTCAGATAAAGGGTCTGGCAAAAATAATTTACTTATTTCAAATTATTTTCAAAAGTTTCTAGGAGGTGCCAGTTGGCTAAGATCTTATTTTAACCTCTCCATAAAAAAATTTAAGTCTCTGTTTAATATTCTTAAGAGAGATGTAAATCCTAATTTCCCTAAACAATTAATTGACAAAAGAGGAGTAATTTTACAAAAAGTAGAAGCTATTATTAATCAATATATTATATAATCTGATTAGTTGTTGGCTGTTCTATAACACTCCTTTGATAGATTCATATTTCTTTAAATAGTGTCTTCACGACTCTCTGAGTGTGGAAGGAGTGGCTGCTGGTGCTTCTGCCCTGATTTTACAAGAACTCTGAAAAATTGGTTTTAAAAATAAAAGAGGGGGAACGGTACCCCACCCCAGAAGAAGTCTCCCAAAATACTCTCCATCATGCCTTGTTCACTTTTAACTCTCTAAAAATGAAAGCTCATGGCAAATTGCTGCTGAGTACCTCTGGCATCACTGAGACCAATAAAAACTATGCCACAGCTATGTGGAAAGACCCTCTTACACGTAAAGGGATGGCATGGACCCAGTTTTCTTATGGGGCCAAGGATTGATATGCATGTTCTATGCCACAGAAGGCACAGCTAAATGGCTGCCAAAAAGATTAATGAAATAAATAGATACCCCCACAAAGCCAGGCCCAACCATAAATAAAATGAATAACAATTGACATCCAGGGAAGAGAAATCTCCCTGAGAATTCCCTTCTTTTTCCTTTCCAGGTAAAAATGGATCCTGTGATATCTGCTGTTAGAATTTCTAATCCAGATGCTGGACTCCAAACTTATACTACTCAGATCTTCGATGGGCCATTGACAAGGACATCAAACACCTAGAGACTGACATTACTCATCTGAAGAAATCCCTCGTTTCGCTGTCTGAAGAGACCTCCAAAAATGCAAAGGACTTTATTGGACTTGATTTACTCTTTTACAATAGAAAAGACTGTGTACATCTTTTGACTGTGTACAACCCTAAAAGAAGAATGTTGCCTTTATATAGACAAAACAGGGATGGTTAAAGAGAGCATGAAAAAGGTCAGAGAAGGCCCTGAGAAAAGACAGAGAGAGAAAGAGAAAGATGAGAGCTGGTACAAGAATTGGTTTTCAACTTCTCCATGGTTGTCAACCCTACTTCCTCCCATCTTGGGACCATTAATTGGGTTATTTTTGCTTATTTCTTTTGGTCCCTGGGCCTTAAATAGGCTGACTAAGTTTGTGGAACAACAGATAGATAACTTGGTAGCAAAACCTATTCAGATACATTATCATAAGTTAGCTATGGAGGACCACAAGACTCAAGATGAGGTTGTTACTCTCTCCAGGGTGTTCTCAAAACCCATCTCCATCCAACCTAAAAGAGAGGACTTCCATCCCTAGACCAAGCAGAGGGGCCACCCAGAACCCCCTCTAACTGGTGATCTGAATTCTCACTTAGGCTGCGAGGCTAAGCACTGCAAGGGAATATAAATAAAAGTTAAAAATATCTCTCTGGGTTCCCTAGGGACAAGCCTGACTGCACAGGGGTTGATGTCAAAAGTATCTGTTCTCCAGGAAAAAGACATCGGGATGGGTATGGCCCTCATGCCTCACTGGACAATGACAGGGGGACTGGAGCCATTAAAGGTCCCCTTCAATTACTGGAGGTCAGGCCTCTATCGCTGCCTTTGCAAGATTAAAATCACCACAGCCCTTCTCTATTTAGAGAAGGGAGGAGATGTCAGGGGCAGCCCTGCTTATACACTAAAGGCCTAAAATCAGCCATAGGCCTGTCATACATGTATACTAACACCAAGTCTTGGGTCTCTGTGGAAAAACATTGAAACAGATGGCTATAAGCTATTGTAAACAGGCACCTTTTGTGGAAATTTACCAGCCTGAGTAGTCATAGATCTCGTAAATAGGTAGCCTTGGTGGATAGTACCAACTTAGATAAGGACAAGTGAGTCATAGGCAGAGTCATAGTGACTTGTCCCCTGAACCTTCACCCAGCCAATACCCTGTTCTGAAAGATATCTGTACTCCCCCAACACCCACGCTCTTGTGGCATCCCCTTCCCCTTGTCCTGCCTTTTTGTATTTATAACCCCTGTGTGAATAAGTAAAAATTACAATTTAATTTAAAAATAAATAAAAAAAATCTTGGAAAAAAAGTAAGACCAAGTCATTCATAAATGTGTATACCTTAATGATAAATAAAAATACTTTATAGTTAACATTTGTGTTATCTTTAAGGCAATCTATTTTTATTTTTTATTAATTTGTAGGGAGATTAATGTTGCAAACAGCATAAAAATATAATTAAAATAAAAATATAAAACAAGAGGAGGATGTGGGGAGAGGAGAGGTCATAAAGGAGGAAGAATTATTTCTCTTTTTTCTTGATTTTTTTTCAGTGTTTTTTGAGACAGGGTTTCTCTGTGTAGCCCTGGCTGTCCTGGAACTCACTCTGTAGACCAGGCTGGCCTCAAACTTAGAAATCTGCCTGCCTCTAAGAATTATTTCTCTAATTTAGATCTGAATATAAACCAAAATGTACCTTCTTGCTTCCAAGGATCTCAGCTGATGGTGGCAGAAGAAGTTGACAGGCCAACCAGGAAGACACAGTTGAGCAGATAGACAGAAATACCTTTTCTAGGAAGTAAATCAGAAGCAATGACTAAAATGTCAATAACATAAGTTAGCAGTGCTCTCTGCCTAACTCCTCAAGTTGCTGTTGTTCTGGTTTGGACCATGTACACTGCTCTGTGAGTAATGCAGTACCAGAAATCAAATACATTTCTGTCTTCTTCCGTCACAGATAAGAATTCAGTCTTCTAGAAAATATCCCTTGATTTTCATAAAGAAATATGGTCTTTACATTTCTAAATAGCACTTGGTGTGTTAATTCTGCTAGAGAACATCACATTTTATTAAAGTTGTCTGCTTCCTTCTAGGAAGAGTAGCAATATTTTCCTAAGGTATAAACTATAATAATGTCTATATTTATAGTCTGTGGTACTACACTGTGATTGTTTAACCAATGAAGATTACCATAGCGAAAAATGAAAGTATTTTAATCAAATGTGGTAAGAATTTTGAATCCTAATTTCAGTCAGATAATTTAATAAGATGTGGATTTTCTGTTTTAAAGATGTCTTGAAATAATATCAAAACAACAAAACTTTTGCTTCACAGATCATTTTAAGTCATCTTTTGTTACACATTTAAATTTTTAAACTTTCAATGAACCAGTAAAATACATTAAATATAGTCTTTAGGATACAAATGAATAGTAGTGTTTTTTATTTATTTTATATATTTTACTTCTTTCTTTGTTTGTTTTTTAAGACAGATTTTCTCTGTGTAACTGGCTGTCCTAGAACTCTCTCTATACACCAGATTGACTTTGAACTTGGAGATCCACCTGACTCTGTCTCCCAAGTGCTGGGATTAAAGTCATATGCCACCACTACATGTTTTGTTTGTTTGTTTGGTTTGTTTTTGTTTTATAAGTGATAGAAGTAGAAATATTCATTCAGTAGTTTGGACCATGGAAAATTTGCTTGGGTTACATGGTAATTTTTTCATACCTTTTAAGATACAAATAACCTGTGCATGTAGAATCATTTAGTGCCTTGCAGTTTATTTGCTTTTATAATGTTCTGCTGGGTCTGGCATGGCTGCGTAAAAGGAGACACAGTTCCTGCCCCTGGAGCATTTCCAGGCCTTTGATCCCCATGATCTCCATGTCTGCTGATGGTCGATGTTGCCCTGAAGCTGATATGCTGTCTTTATTTCTCTACTTTCAGTCTTTCTTTCTGGGGAATATTGTTCCCCCATTACTCAGAGATAATCACTCCATAATAACTGAACAGATGTGGTTTTCAGGAATGAGGAATGGACATGGTTAAGAGGCTGTGGAGGATGAGGAACAGGCCCTCCACTTGGCCCTCAGGGCCGTGGGAAAGGATCTAGACAATATAACTAGAGAAGCCATAAAAGCCTACATGATCCTTTGTAAAACTAGTTCATTGCCAGACTTGGCCTTGAATGTGGAACCATAAGGAGACACATGTACCCTCTGGTCCAATGACTGCTGCATTAATTAGCCAGGGTGAACTTGGGGACATCAAGGACAGAAAGGTAAAGTGGTCTCAAGAAAAAAAAACCATGGATAGAAAAAGTAAGAATTTATGTATAAATTAGGAATAAGTGGTATCAGAAGGAGAATACATGAGGGTATGGTGTTTCTAGGATGAGGATATGAAGATTAGACAATTAAAGGATGTTGTAGAAGAATTTAAAAAGTTAGTACTTTGTTTTTCTAGCTGTTTGAAGAATTGGAGATGGTAATGCTTGTAAAGATATTAGATAAAGCTAACCATTTATTTACATAAATTCAAACCTTTGTAAGGCAGCACTTCAATTTTAGTAGTCTATTACTTTTCTGTTTTTACATGAAATAGTAACTAAGGACTGCTGTCGGCTGTACCAGGAAATCACAAGTGCTGTGCCCACCTACCCGTGAAGAACAGACTGCGTAAACCTATAAGGAAATGTCTTTTTGGTTTTAGTTTCTGTTCTATGGAAATGGGGGGCTGGGATTATTGATCTGGTATTTACAGAATTTACATAAATCTAAGAATTTTTGATGATTATTAACAATGAACAAAGCCTTGGCAATGTAACTTTAGTAAATAAAAAACTGGGTTCAGACTCTCTCTGGTTATTAAGCTGAACAATTAAGCTAAAGAATTATTAAGCTGAAGCTGAAGAATAATGAATACTGAGCGTCATCGGGGAACAGAGAGAGTACCTGAGCCAGCAGCTTGTATCCACTACATGCTCCAAGTCCTTACTGAATCAGCGCTGTTCCCACCTCCACCTTTTTCAGGACCCTGCTCACGCTGAGGCAGGACTTTGGCAATGTTCTTTCTCTCAAAATGCTTTTTTCTTCCAGAGAACCTTCAAAATTAGTCATATTCTCCTCAAACTGGCAGGTGGCAAATGTTAATATAAAACGAACTGGGGGAAAAATGGACCAGATTCAAAACATCTTCCAAGACTTCCTTACATTTGGTATTGCATCTTAGTTCCTGGGGCACTTGTTTCACATCAAGATTCTCTACGTAACGCATGCATATTATTTCTTGAAACTTATAGTTGGAGTTTTGTGTTTTGACTTGCAAACCATTCAATTCATCTTAGCTTTTTTTACCAACATGATTGCCATCAGAATATATGGAGTCTTCCAAAAAGACTCCTATGTTAAAGACTCACCTCACAAGTAACAGGGGAAGTGCTTTGTGCCCCACTTTGAAAAAGTGACTGGATCCTGTGTGGTCTGATTTCACCACAGTCTCATGATGTATATGGGAAGTAAAACCTAATGGAGAAGAAATTGGTCACTAAAAGGTGTGTTCTGGAGTGCTACTTTGGTATTCAATCATTTCTGTCTGTTTCTTGACCAGTATTAGGTGAGTGACTTGGATATATCAGAGCATCCCTTTAAGATGTCTGCCTCAACTGTTGCCCACAGAAATGAAGACAGCCAATCAGAGAGAAACATATCAGAGACAAAAAAAAAAATCCTTCCTCATTTGAATTGTTGTAGTTATTTAGCACACTGATTAAAAAAAATAATACTGTCTGGCAGTGGTGACGCATGCCTTTAATCTCAGCACTTGGGAGGCAGAAACAGGCGGATTTCTGAGTTTGAGGCCAGCCTGGTCTACGGAATGAGTTCCAGGACAGCCAGGGCTACACAGAGAAACCCTGTCTCGAAATAATAATAATAACAATAACAATAATAATAATAATAATAATAACAAAGTATTTGTTTCTATTGGAGCTGTTTCTGAACTGAATGTTAGTCTACTTTCAATGCATTTCTTTGCTAAGTGTCAATATAAAATGGGTAATAAATAAATGGTGACAATGCCATTCAATAATTTTTAAGCAGTTGTCCAATGTTTTCTTAAGAAGGCTTCTCTGGGGGGTAAATGAAACAAAGCACGATAAAATATGTAAAATTATTTTTATCTGCCAAAAAATGGCTGATAAAAGTAGAGTACAGTTTCAACTTTCAAACATCAAAAGCAACCCTCCTGCACACTCTTTAAAATAAGTTTATCAGGGATTGTGAAAGGATGGGAAGTTTTGATTCATGTAAATGTTTAATAACTCTCAGGTTCTTTTCACTAGAAATGCTGTTAATCTAGTTGATGGAAATTTTATTTGTAGGTAATATTTCCCCTCGTTTAAATTCAGCCAAATTAGGGGCTAGAAAGATGATTCCATACTTAAGAACATGTCCCACTCTTGTAGAAAATCTGGGTTCAGTTGTCAGCTCCCACATGGCAGCTCACCACTGTCTGTAATTCCAGTTCCAGAGAATCTATTGTTCTTGTCAGATACACCACACATAGTGCATATATATAAATTCAGACACATAAACTCATATAAACTAAAACAAATAATTTTTAAAAATTGAATTCAGACAAATTTTCTAAAGAATTAAGTTAAACTAACATATTAAAAACTCAATAAAGACGGGTCTAAAAATACCCCTAGCAAGTTACTTGAAACTTTCCTCATAAAATGATGCAAAAATTTCAAGTTTTGAAACTGTTGAAGTTTAGGGCCTTTAAGTTTCTTTTGGTTTTATATTACCTACTAATAATCATGTTATTCAACTATATGTTAATTTAGACAAATGAAGAGTTAGGCAAATGGGGGTTTTGATTTTGTTTTGTGTGTTTAGAACAAACAATTTCCAAGGCGAAATACTTTATTTAATATTCTCTCACAGATTTGGTTTCACAAAAATGAGAGATTCAAATGAATTATAAGTGACATTCAGGAAACAATAATTGAATGGAAATAATTAGCTGGACAAATGGCAAACCTAAATACTTTGAGACTTTTAAAAAAATGTTGAAGAACCTTAGAGACCAATTTAGTGCAGGGTTTTTCAGTTAGTACATTGATTCCATCAGTTCCAGCTCTATATACTTTCAGTTCTAATAGTTCAAATAACAAGTGGTTTTCTACATTCTAAGTCTGTCAACACTAGTGGTAAACCATTTTAAATCTTAGATAAGTCACTTTGACAAAGATAGATATTAACCACATTCTTGTTTTGAATCTGATTCTGCCCTATTAGGCACCAATGGTAACAAGAAACTTACACAAAACGTTAAAATAAGCATCATTGAAGTCTTTGTACATAAGATGTAGGTGTGAAATGACAAACCAAATGAAGATCAATATGGTCTAATTTGTAGTAAATTAATACAGTAAAGATTATAAAATTTCAACATGCAATGAAAAGAAAAACCCTATTTTTTTCTCATTTATTCCCTAAGTTTCTGGGTCAAGGGTAGAAATCAATGAGGGATTCAATCACCAAACACTTTCACCTTTTGAACAGACATGCTGATCTTTTCAATGGATCCAAAAAGTTGGTCACCATAATCAAAATAAACTCTCTGAAGATTTACCTGTGATAAATTGCTACTCGATTTTGAAATGTATTGTAGGCTTAGATTTTTCAAAACCTACATTAATAAGGATTCCCAAACACTTCGACCCCCCTTCTAGCTCACCATCCAAAGTTAGAGAAGAAAATACGGTAAATAGAAAAAGGTCGGAGAATAAACAAGAGAAACAAAGAGTTCCACAGCTAGCTATGCAAGTGCTGGGTCACTGTCCATTGAGTAAAGAATATAAACAAGCTTTTCTTGGAGACAACTGTGATCACATATATGTCATATATATGACATATATATGAAGATGAAAAAATAAAGGGGTCCAGTAGCACCCAAGTCTGTCATATACATACATATATAGTATAGTTCCCAGTTCAGGAAGGCTTCCCATGAAGATCTCTGGCCTGTCCAGGTGTGGGGGTTCCAGCCAAGGGGATCAAGTACGAACAGAGATGGGGAATTGCCTCTGCTGCCTCTACTACTGCTTCTGCCCATATCTCCACTGCTGCCACCCAGTTGCTCCCAGGTGCTGCGCCTGTTGCTCTGGGCTGAGCAGGTCCAGGCTGAGCAGGTCCAGGCTAAGTAGGTCCGGGTTGAGCCAGTAAGAAGCTGGCTAGCTAGCAAGGAGCAGGTGAAGGGTCCTGAAGGTGCTTTGAGAGAGCAGATTGGTTCCCAAGTGTTACAACTCTTGGGACAGAAACTCTCAGACAACAGGATGATTCTTGCACACCTTTGCTTCTCCCGAATAGGGTTCTTATATACAGTTTTGGGGTGGGTTAGGGTCTGGCAGCAGATAACCCCTATTGGCTTGGTATGAGAGCTTGGAGATACCTCATCTACATGTGGGAGAGCCTGAGGCACTTTTCCTACATGACTGATGGCCATAGACCCCTCTGTGGGAGGGGCTGTGGAGAGGTGAAGCTGAATGAGATGCACCACGAGGACCAGGAATACTGCCAAACTCTTACCATCCCTTTAAGGTCTCTGGGGTTTGAAGCAGATTCAACTGGGTACCCCATTGCCTCTCACAGCCCACTGCCCCATATATATGTTGGAAATAGCTTTCATTATTCAAATTAAACCTATAAATGGGAGTTATTAGGAAAATCTTGGGTTCTAATAATCATAACAGTATAGGCTTGAGCCATCCGTACAGTATACCAACTAGAGAGGCAAATAAGTCTGAAAAGCAAGAAAAGATTTAGTTATTATGTGCATATCGAAGATGAAAAAATAAAGGGGTCCAGTAGCCCCCATGTCTGTCATCAGGAATCTTATGAAGTTCAAAGTGAGGATGAGTCAGGGTACCATATGTATAACTGAATAGTACTGGTCATTGTGTAGTCTAGTTAATCTTATGCCAGTTCTGTGTCTGCAAGTTGGTCAGATGGAGTGCCTATCACTGTCATTATTTGAGGAGATTAATCTGGTTCTTAGAAGATGAGTATACTGCTTCAGAGCACAGTCTGTCTATCATTGATAATTGCCTTTTATGGTGAATGGAAGGACCCAGTAATACAAAGTTCTCCTGTTCTTGGAGTCTAAGATTTAGGACAATGACTAATTGAAATTCTGTCCACCTACTTGAAGGAAAAATAGTATAGGTTAGACAGTACATGAGTGGTTAACATATTTATCTGAGGAGGTGAGCAGGTAGTCCAATATAATGGAGAGAATCATGAAATGAAAGAAGCCACTGGACTTTTATACTGTGGATAGCCATCTTGCAAGTACAAGGGAGAGGTAGATGGATGTAGCAAAAGCAGCATCTAAATGCCCATTTCAAAAGTAATTGGTTGGTCATGGCAAGGAAAGTTGTGAGAGAGAATTGTGGCCTTGCTCTGTAACTTAGGAGTCTTTCCAGAGTACTAAACTCATTTAGACTTTGACTGATAACTGAACTATAACCTATGAAGAAGCATATTAGTTACGATGTTAGCCTCGAGTTAAAAAAAAAAGAAAGCTACATGTCTTCATCATTTCAGTAGAATATTTGTTAGCATAAAATAAACATATGAAAATGAAATTTTACCTTTTTATTTTAAGAAAATTTAGTATGAATGAGTTGTCATTGTACTCTCACCATTATCTCATCACTGAATTTAATAAACAATATTTTGACATTATTTGTTACTCCAAGCATGGCCTATAGCATGTGTGCTGCTTTGTATGAGTGCAAAGTATAGCTGCAAGCAGTTGTAGAACAAGTTTTCTTTCTATTACTATAATTTACATGATTCTGCAAATGAATGCACACATGCAGTGAATGCCTTATGGCTCTTAGCCAAGCTTAAATGTAAATCTAAAGTCATTTAAATTGTGTTTTAAATCATACTGACTTTTCCAAATGGTACCATTACACTACCCTACCTCATTAGTAAATCTTGGCAGTTTAGCCATTTGAAAGCCATTTAACTTTTCTTCTTTATGTCATGACTAAATGGCAGAGAGAGTCATAATTTGCAGTTAAAGACTGTGTGTGATTAATATACATCATTACAAGAAGTCACTAAATTACATTCAAATAACCTTGTTATTTGCAATAGATATCTCCTGTCTTAATTGCTGGCTTAGCAGTTAATTGAGAAAATCCTTGTTAATGATCTGATATGGCGCAGGAATGATGAACAAATGGAACATTCTTCTTGGGTAAATAAAACCAATTTTCCCAACTGCGTATGGCTGACCCAGAGGCAATAGATCACAACCCAGCACCTCAATGATTTCTCTAAGCCAAATCATTACGAGTAACATGAACAGGAAAAAAAATAGTGCATTAAGGTCATCGACCTTAATGACAGGACTCATTAAAAATATGAGATGAGTCAGAGGTAAGTGATCTTCTCTAGAACCTGAGTTGACATATTTATTACAGATGACTTCTCAGTTCATGGTCTCCAAATCAGTTTGTTTCCCTGACTCGCTTGCTCTCTTCTCCTATACATATTCCCGACTTGTTACTGAGGAAGAGACTGTCAATGTCTCTTATGGCGTAAACTCTCCAGAATTATACACCAATATGGGCCACATTAGCCTCCTTTTTATTAATTTTAGATTCACTGCTTTTTACAATCTCTGCTGAAGGACTTCTCATTTTTAAATCTGTGTTTTTGAAAGAGAAATGTGTCTGGCTTAGCAAAATATCTCTTTATAGCGGAAAGCAAGAGTAAAAGACTATCTGGCAAAATGCTGATGTTCCAGTGTACTGTCTTAGATGCTGTCAATACAGCATTGACTCTAATTCTCACGATCACCATAAGAATTGTGCGTTCTTAATTCCACTCAGAACATGAAGAAACTAAGGCTTGTAGATAGTAGGGACCTCTCAAAGCAAACAATTGCTACTTGCTAACAAGAACTGTAAATACACCTTCAAATCAATGTCCCAAAACATTGTATATCTATAGTATAATCAATTTGAAATAAAAATTTTAAGGAATAGTGATGAAACGTGAAATGGCCAAGCAAAATCTCTTCATGTTTTCCTAATAGTGCAAATGTCTCCTGTAGTGTCCAAGTAAAATTATTAGGTATAATACAATGCTTTTAAATTGTAAGGGAAATTCATCATGTTTTACACATTAGTTGGAGTTACATCAACAGTAAGGTTACACTACATTCCTTTCGGTGGAGTATTATTGCTTAACAGTGTTTACAATGGTAATTGTGACAAACAGTTAACATTAGGCAAATTGCCAATATATAACAGATAAAAAATGGGGGTCAGATACTATCAACTCTGTCTTGAATATCTGAGTTGTGCAGTACTCACAAACACGTGCATGGCATTAGAAAGTAATGTGTTCACTGAAGAGTTAAGAGAATATTAATTGCTCTTTTCCAAATTATATATGGCAATCTCTTCAATGTTCACAGTAAGAGAACATATTTATTGAGTTAGTTGGACTTGACTGCATAGTAAAAAAAACTATTAAGTGTTCTTTCTGGTTTTGGCATACTCTAGAAAGATAAGTGTCCAACACAGGCAAAATGGTTGAGATATCTGAGAACTGTAGCTTCCTATTTATTCTCTGCAGTGTCACTAAGAATTACAGATGAAACTGATGTAGGGAACAATATAGAAGCAACTGGAGCACTATACTCAAGTTTTATTTACTGTATTTTGGAATTTAGCCTAAAGTAATCTCAGAGCTATTATTTCAAAGAAATATTTATTTTAAATCATTAAAATCATAGAAGACCAATACTTAAGAGATAACAGCTCCCTCCTAAGCTTTTTGTTATCCTAGCACTGTAGAGAACAGCAGAAAGGTTGACCTCTGTCCAAGAATGCTCTGCCTGTCAGTTCTTGACACAACTGAGTGTTACTTGATAGGTCAGTGTGGGGGCACTGTTGCACCAGTGCTGGGTGTCCATAACTTTATGGGATCCAGGTGAGTCTTATACTCATTTAAGATCGAGCATATCTGATAGGCTATGGGGACATGTTTCCCTGATATGGTTTTAATAGATTCATATACTCCAAAGTCTCATTTAATCCTAATAAGATTATAAAATGGCACCCTTTCTAACACTACAGGTAAGTCATTCATGAGTCTGTGTTGCATGAATGGAAACAGACAGATGACAGTGTTTATTTATCCAACCAAAAGTACAATTATTCCTTATCATCAAAAATGAAGTGATATTTGTAAAATGGTTCCTCTCAGGGCAGGTCACAGCCTGAAATAAAGCCACTATTTTACACAATATGGAGTAACTCAGAATATATTATGCCTTATCTCAATACCCTCTCTGGTATTCTGTTCCTAAGGACCTGTTCCTACTGTGGGGTCTTTTGCCTTCTTTCTAATAAGTTTCTAACTATGACTCAAAATCAGTTCTTTTGAAAATTTACTTTCTACAGTCCATTAATTTCTTTCTTGGAATTCAGGAGATAACAATCCAAAGGCTACTGACTATGGAAGTTTTATGATTGTGAGTGCCCAGCACTCTAGGTCCTCAATTAAAGCAAACATAAAAACCAAGAAAAGTTTTGTAACTCTTAAGAACACTTTAAGCATTTGAAGATCATCAGTAGTCTCCTTTATGTGTTTAGAAATATAACTAAATATTACAAAATGGCAACATTTATTACTCTGCGTAACTCATCCTCCCATAGAGGATCAATCATCAGTACACTTTTGATTCACAGTCAAAGAATCCTAATATTGTTTTGTTAGGGATTCTATTGCTGTGATAAAACACTATAACCAAAAGAAATTTGTGGATGAAAGAGTTTATTTTAGGGGAGTCAGAGCGGGAATTCAAAAACTGAACCTGGAGGCAGAAAGTAATGAAAAGGGCCTAGAGGAGTGATGCTGACTGTATGTTCCCATGGCTTACTCAGCCTGTCTTCTAATAGAACAGGAGTGGCACTAGCATAGTGAGCTGGGCCCTCCTATATCAATCATCAATGGAGAAAATGCTCTACAGACTTGCCTACAGGCAAGTCCTATAGAAGTATTTCCTTAATTAATATTTCTTCTTCTCAGATGTTCCAGTCTTGTTTCAAGTTAACATTAAAACCTACCAGCCAGGGTGCCTTCTCCTTTATTATCCCCTAAATATTCACTGTGGATAAGGACACCACATTTTCAGAATATGACTCTAAGACTTTATTTAATATTCAGCCAGAGCTCATAGCAATCTACTTAAAAACATTTCTATCATCTCTCAATTGACGTCTTTAGCCAGTTCAATTTCTGTGCACAAATCTGAAAATATCTACCTCTACACAAAAGTCTTCATGGTCCCCTATTCTTAGAGAATGAAATTCAGATTTCTGATTATAACCTCACCAAAGGCTTTCACCAAGCTGTGACACTTATGAGAGACCTACAAATTTCAACATATTATGTATTTCTTAAAGACTTCAATTGTAGGCAAGGGAGACTTTAAATTAAGACTATACTGGATTATACATAGAGGCCCAATTTAAACAAAACAAAGTATATTTGACCAATTAATCATGAGTGTAAGTCCTACTCAGGAGTACGGAGTGTGGTTGATATACCTAGTATCACTCTTTTGAGGAAGATAGATAGATAGATAGATAGATAGATAGATAGATAGATAGATAGA
>NW_021604705.1:1472050-1506953 GCF_004785775.1 Grammomys surdaster
AGATAGATAGATAGATAGATAGATAGATAGATAGATAGATAGATAGATAGATTAGCTTTACCCTCTAGGGACTCATACCATAATCATAAAGGTAGATAAGACCCTAAATAACTTCACAAGATGGGAGACCACATTTTATAAAGGTTATGAAATTTAGATAAGTAATAAAGATTGCCATGAGGTATGATAGTTTACATATAAGTCAGGATGAAATAGGAAAAATCAGATTTTTCTTTTTAAACTTTCTTTTATTTTTGAGATAATTACATCATTTCTTCCTTCCATTTTCTTTCTCCATCCTATATACCCCTTGCTCTCTTTCAAATTGTTCCTATATACACATATGTGTAGATAGATAGTTCTAAATACAGAAATATAACATATATGCATCACAATTATATAAGCAATTTTTATTTGGAGTTGGAATAGGTACATTTCACCAAATCTCTTACATTCTTCCTTCCTTACTATTCCTGGCTGAATGGATCTTAGCTAACACTAATGACAAGGAAGCTTCTTATGTGTAAAAGACAAATTTTAGACACTCTGAGCAGAGAGTATTCCAAACTGAGTTACTTCACCATTTCACCATGTTGAGGCTCAAGAATCATTCATAGAAGAAAATAGGTTCTATACATATAGTTGAAAAATTAATCCTGAACTCCATTTTCGTTCTTTCAACTGAGACAGCTAAGCAGCAGAGGCCAACATGCAGATCTTCATGAAGATTCTGACAGGTAAGACTGTGACTCATGAGATCATTAAGAATGTCGAGAGACAGTATTAAGAATTTCAAAGCCAAGATCCAAAACAACAAAGGTTTTCCACCTGACCAACAGAAGCTGATATCCACCAGCAAGAAACTGGAGGATGCTCACTCCCTGTCCAACTAAAACAGCCAGAAAGAGTCTATTTTGTACCTAGTGTTGTCCCTTCATGGTGGCAGCATCTAGCCATCCTTTGGCCAGCTAGTCTAGAAGTACAACTGCAACAAGATGATCTGATGTACATCTACCATCTTTGTGCAAGAAATGAGGCCACACTAGCAATTCACATCCTAAGAAGAAAGTTTAAGACTGGGGGCCATATTTCTGTTGACTGGAACAGTAAAAAGAGAGAGAGAGAAAAATGCGTCTTTCTTTTTTATTTCTTCTATCTGCTATATAATCTAGCTTTTTATTGGTATCCACAAATTTCTCATTCAGCTTAGCAATGCTATTCTTGAGATTCTAATAGCCCACTAAAAATGCATGAGACTTTGTGCTGAAATTTTGACCTTTCATTTTACAAATTTTAGTTTACCAAAGGCTAAATTAAATGTAAAACTAAACTAAGTCACTTGGGTTCGCTATCAGGAAAGATTCAATTCCCTTACCTCATGTGATCATCAAATGAACCATATTCATACAAAAGAGCAGAACATCTAATTGGGCTTTCTTACAACTTTAGGCTGCCTCTGATCTGGGCCATAGCATAATAATACCCCATAGATGAAGCATTCACTAGCACAGTTTAAGATTGCTTGTTTTTCTCTAGAAAAGACAATTACCCCAATCAACTGTGTACTTTTTTAGAACAAGTAGCTGATTTAGGAAGAGACTGACATATATCATTTGAAGATCTTCACGTCATTCATATAACCTTAGAGGGGATAGAGCAAACATTCTAGAAAAGAAAAAGCAAAGATGATTGTTGAATGTGACCAGCTATGTACTGTTGAGTTGTGATTCACAAAGTAAATATCTCTAATACACAGAGGACCTAATTAAATAAGTTAGTTAAGTTAAAAAGAAGATAACATGCCAATGAAGATGTGTTATGGAGGCAAGCACAGCCATTCTAATTTTAGCAAAAACCACAGAATTTCACTCATATTTAATCGAAGTTAGGTACATAAAACTGTTATTGAAGCAGGGGGAAGAGAGGCATCTTATGTAAAGAAAAAATGGGTAGCATGAACATGGAACCAAATCATCTAACTGTAAAGGAAATTACCTAGTTACTTAACCAGGAAGCGAAATAAGAATAGTGATTAATAAATTCTCAGTACTTGTTATATGGCAGTGATTTTTCTAAATGCTTTTACAAGCATTGAGTCATTGAATCTTTGCAAAATCTGTGATGAAACTAGTATGTTTGTGTCACTTTTAAAACTCTAGGAAGCAAGACATGGAGATGTTGAAATAATTGTCAAAATTCACATAGCTAGTAAGTGGAGCAAAACCCAATCAGTAAGATGAGGGTCAGAATTTGAGCATCTTTATTGAGCCAGCCAGCTACTGTCTGAAGAGAAACAGTTCTTAGAGCAGCCCCAATTGCTTTCTGTGGGAATTTTAGGGTTTGGTGGGTGGGGGAGCACTCTCATAGAAACCAGGGGAGGGAGGATGAAATAGAGAGTTTGTGGAAGGGAAACCAGGAAAGGTGATAACATTTAAAATGTAAATAAATAAAATATCCAATAAAAAATAAAGGTAAAAACCCTATCCTGGTTGGCAGTTGTGGGATGAAGTAAAACAGGCAGTTTAACAGAAGCAAAAAGGTGTCAGTTAACTGGGGCATCTTGATCTCAAGTTCATGGGACAATATTGGATAATTTTTAAGGACTTTCCCACCAGAGCAGACATAAGCAAGGTGTGGGTTGGGGAAGGGTTCCAGCTTTAATTCAGGTTTTAGATGGTGGCAACAGGAACAAGATTAAGGAATCTTGCCCACAGAACATTAAATAGTACAGAAGCCGTTCAAAACACAATAATTAGAAACTACTTTTTAAATTTGAAGTAGTTTAAAATACTCTTTAAAAACTCATAAAATAACCTTGTAAACTCAACAAGCTTTCTAAATTCATTCTACTTTTGTTTCATGTTTATCATTTTCTTAGTGAAATAAAGTATAGACTTAAATATACCGTACACTTGTGCACACACACACTCACACACACACACCCCTTTTATAATAACTATTCGAAGGCATAGCAAGTTAGATAGAAGTGGAAAGAATCCTATAATAGTTGTTAATCAAGAATCATTGTTCTATTTAAGATCACTAGCTATAACAACTAGCAACTTTCAATTGTAGTGCATCAATACGATGAAATAGTGAGAAATTTCATGATTCATTTATCTAACAGCTCAACAACTTATTGAGAATCCACATAAACTATAGATAACATATGTTATGAAAAATTAACAGATGTCTCAGCAAAAAAATCATTTGAAATTATGTACATTGAGTTGTATCCTATGTGTGTACAAATTCATAGAAATATGCGTACAGTGAGGTTTGCCTATAAAACCTGAAATTTTCAATTACATGAAACATTCATTACCTTGTTTTTGCTAATGAAATGCTATTTCATTTTCTTCAATACAACAAAGAAGATCCATATGAAAAAAGCTCAATGACACAAATAACATGGATAAAACTATGTAGAAAATATCCACAGAAGCATTGTTATCTTAATCACTTCTGAACAAGAATTTCAAAATAGCAGACTATCACAACCTTCAAATATTATTTATAATTAAAAGAAAAGTGCTATGTTTATTCAGTATACATTCTCATGTTTGACACTGTGAAATTATCTAGAAATATCAGTTATTTGAGGGCAGAAAATAGGCAGAAAACTATTTCTTTAATTATTGAGTAATAAATAGAATTTCAGTATATCATAACAGCCTTCAGCATGGAATTTATTTTATTTATTATAGCCAGCATACCCCTGCTCCATCACACACAAATGAGGATCTTAACATTTCATCCTGCCCTAAGGTCCTGTTTTTGATGCTTTCTGGAATAACAGCACATTTGTTGATGTAGTGTTTACAACTCCATGTCATGTGCACATGAACATGAAATTATGTTACATGACTGACTGTTACATGTCATTATGTCATTCTGGAAAACACCTTTTTAAAAAAATCCATCTCAAACACTCTCATCACCTCCTGGGCCTCCTCATTCCAAGCTTTCTTTATCAATTAATAATTTTCTGTGTCATTCTAAAATATAAACTGTTTCTGTGTTTCTACAGAATTACATTTAGCACTCCAATTATTTTTCTTTTCTGAAGAACTAAGAGCTATCTATGGGGCAACTCTTTGAACCTACTTGGTGGGAGAGAGCTGATTCCCATAAGTCATCTTTGACTTCTGTGTCTGTACTTGTGCATACAAATAAACAGCAGATTTTGCTCTATAAACACTTAGCTGTTTCAGAATGTAGAATAGGCTAAATTTAATAAATCAATATTTAGCTTAATTTTTCATAGCCAGTCTACAGGATTGAAGTTAGTTGAGCACATATTTCTTAATTGTCTAATCACTTGGCATGTGTGTAAGAAGGAAAGAAAAAAATTGTACCGTATCAGTCTTTGTTCAAGCAATATAATTTCTTTTACATCTGTTCCCAGGTTAGAAAATGCTGAGTCAGAATATTTTCCAGGAAAAAAGGCAAGACTTAGAGGAGGTGGGCTTTCAATAACTAGCATATAACATGCTTCTATCATGCTGAGGAGAGAGCATCCAGAGACCATTAGATATCGCTATAATCTATAAACGTAAAGTCTGATGCAGATGACAGCTACAGAATGCTTTCAGAACTCCTGCTTATTGAGAGATAATTAGCAGTACAATCAGCCTCGCAATTCAATATTGCTACCTCAGAGGTAGAAAGATGAAATGCTTATTATTCATTAATGCATTTTCTAGACTCTATTGATTCAACAACACTATCAATGACTTGAGGAGACAGATTTAATAAATGAGAACATTATTCCAGCCAATCAACAATAAAATTATCTTCAGTAATCTTTAACATAGCTTGAACTAAAAAAATGTTTTCTATTCAAATATTTACATGATTTATTCTATATTTTGCAAGGGAAAATAGAGATTCTTTACACGGGCTAACTCTAGTCAATTTTTCCTTCTAGCCATCTCACAAAAATGTTCTTAAGCAAAGAAGAGAATATAAGTTTTCCTACATATTTTAAATACTATTACCTTCCTAGACAACTATTCCTGCTATGGGATAGAATTATTGTATCTAATAAAAAAAATAATGCACGGGGTAATAGGATTGAGGTTTGTGGAAAAAGGGATCAACAAAACAAAGTATATATGAAGACACCATTGCTTTTTATGCTGACTTTATAGAACAATAAAAAGCAGTATCCATTGGCATCTCCATGACTCTTGATTTCACATTTAATCCCATGTTATTAGAAAACAATCTGGAAGAGGCTGTTCCAAGTTTTCACTTTCTTGTCAGTAATGTTGATATAATTAGTAGGACATAATGCTTCCTTCAGAGCAAGTATATTTCCATACAAATATGAATGATGCATTCAGAAATTTTCTGTTTTCTTTTAACTGTTATTAGTTCATTCATGTGTTTATTTTTAATCTTACTCCAAGCCAATCAACGGAATTTTATCTCATCAGATTATTGATAGTGTTATAAACAATAGTAACTTGAACTGGAGAGCCTGTTATCTCTTCATCCACGGACATTTGACTTCGGATTACAGTATCAGGCATAAGATTTCTCCTGTAAAGAAGGCTTCCAATCCAATCAGAAAGTGTCTACTTTCTGTGTGTCAACCACAGAAGAGTGTGCCACTGTTGTACCAGCAGCCAGATCTTGCTTGGCAGGTCAGTACTTTAGCATGAAGGATTCAACTGTGGGTATTGTTCCCACCTATAAGTCTTCTTAGTACCTACAGGTAGCATGAAACTCAGCCAGCATGAATAAAGTGCCTTGGTCAATTAGAGACTGATTTCTCAATGTCTTATATTCAAGAGTATAGAATCTTTAGCAATAGGGTCTTACCATGTAGCTATGGTAGGGAACAAAGGGTAGTGGAAATAGCCTGAGTTGTTTTGGAGAGTTTGTGAGACTCCCTGACAAATAATGTACAGAGAGTTATCCTATGGCTTGTACTGTGATTTTCATTAAAGAACTCCTGGCTTCTGGGAGAGGCATTGCCTAACCATAGATATTTTTTTAAATAAAACCCAAATTGACATCACATGTAAGCTGAAGTTAAATTATGCTACAGTGCTCAATTCTGAGTTTCTAAACTTCTGTATTTCTTTAAAAATAAGCAATTCTATTCCAGTATGATTTTGTAAATGTAAAGGGAAATTTTCTTTTAACCTATTATAATGAATTTTTTTATGCCAAATAATAGTTCCCTAACGTGTTTCTTCTACATACCTTCCCTATTTAGTTGTTAATTTTTACCACACCCCTGCTCTGCTCCATGGAAAGAACTGGCCCTAGGGCACAAAATTTCTGTTTGCCCTGTATAATTAGGCTAAGGATGGAAAAGTCATGAAGTTCAAGAAGTTGGCAGTGGAAATCTATATGCACATAAGCATTGCGCTTTTTAACACTTGAGGATATAAAAAGAGAATTTACGACGTCAGGATGTGAATCAGAAGAATCCTTTCTTCTGAATAGGTCAACAGCAACATTTCAAGGAGAATTGTAACTTCTGGGGTTTGAGTGGCTCCCCATTACCAAAATATGTTCCTTTGGGTTGAGTTATAGAGTTTGAACTTTTTCTTCTTTTCACAACATAAAATGTTATTACATGTGTAAATTGCTTTAAATTCTAATGACTGCTACTAAGTTCCAAATAATGATATGAAATTTGAGCTAAAGTTGATTTTTGCTTATTGAAACAAAATTCTTTGTTCTGTTATTGATAAATGACCAAAAGGACTATATGCCTGGATATAAACATGTGAATGTGTGTGTACAGGTATGCCTTAAGGAGTTTCTATTCTAAATAAGAGAGAAGAAAGTACATTCCTAGCTTCAGGCAGGCCAAATAAAAATCAAACTGTGACTTCCAGTCTTTAGAAGTTAGCTACAGTTCTCTATGAAGTTATGTTAGCAAGAGATAAAGTTAGGGTAGGATCTGGATTTCGAACAAGCGTTAGTACATGTGTTAAGGCTCTTTTAATTGTCAAGTTAAAATTACTTTTGTTTCTTCTGCAGTATTTAATGTAAGTTGCATTGGTTGTATATTTTCTAATAGTGCTAGTGCATCAAAATCTGGCATGTCAGTTATGGACTTCCAGCAACCAGCTTTTCTTTGATTGCCCTGAGTATCACAGAACCTTAGTCTTCTGAAACAGCTTGCAAGTACTGGAAGAAGTGAGTCAGGCTTTAAGCAGAAGCAAGAGGGTAGTGGGCTTGATTATTGCTCATCTAACAGCTTTAATTACATTAATTGCTAGCACCACTACTTCTGCAATTGCTTTGACACAAGAAGTTAAGACAGCTACTTTTGTTAATCATTTAGCAAAAAATGTTACTAATGTTTTGAATATACAAGAGTATTTAGATAGGCATTTGGAATGACAGATTGATGCTCTTTATCCTATTCAAATTATTGGAAGGAGGTTCAGAATCTAAGAGTAAGGAGCAATCTCCAGCATCATGCCAAATGCCATTGGATTCATGTTATTTCTAAAATTTACAGTAGTAGTCATTATAATTAGGAAAAAGTTTAAAGAGTGTATTTGGCATAATTCTGACACCTCTCTGGATGTTTTAACTTTGCATAGTGGGATTATGAATTTAAAGAATGCTCCCCTGCTGGGTATTGATGCGGCAGATACTGCTGGTAAAATTACCTATGGCCTGAGGTCAGTATTTCTATTTTGGTCAAACATCGAGAATGGCATATATAGCTTGATCATGCTAGCCCTTTTTGTCCTGGGAATACTTTTATTCCTGGCCATCATGTGAAAGCTTGTCTTTAACAACATCAACATGTTGGTAGCCAAAGTACATGACTTGAACCTGAAAATGGACCCCCAGACAGAGTTATTAAATTAGCAGTCTGGCAAGGATGAATGTGATTCTGCACAGAGCCTTACCAACCTAAGACAGAAGTGCATTGCTTTTGTTAATACATATTCCATGACAGGTAAGGAAGGCATGCTCAGCAGAACAACCTAAGACAGGCTCAGTCTTGTCTATGAAATAAAAAAGGGGGAAAGGTGGAGAGCTTTTGGGGCTGCTTGGCTAGAATCTGACATGGGCCAAGGACAAGGAAGTGGGCTTCAGGCAGGAATCTGACATCAGGCTAGAACAAAGAAGTAATTTCAGACAGGAAACTAAATCTTAGGCTAGAACAAAGATGTAGGCTTCAGACATGAAAATGACTTTGGGCTAGAATAGAGAAGTTCGCTCAGATATTTTGATCATCCTGATAAGCTCCTAGAAACAATGATCATGAGAGTGTCCATGGAATTTTGTTTATTGCCTTGCTTTTTCTTTGACTATTTGTGTTTATTGTCATACTTATCCCTTGACTATTTGCATCTATTGTATAGCTACTTCCCCAACATAGAACTGACCTTAATATTTGCATGTAATTGAAATGGTGTAAAAGCAAAAAGGAGGAGGGGAGATGGGATAGAGAGTTTCTAGGGAGGGGAAATTGGGAAATTGGAAGGCATCTGAAATGTAAATAAATAAATATCCAATAACAATAATAAAAAATCAGATTACTGAAGTGTGGCCACTAGTTATGGCCACCTTAGTGGCATGAATGGGTGACTTTCATGATCGTGTATTTTAAGTAGTGTCATTATCATGGATGGTATACAAAACAAATACAGAATCAGTATTTACTTTTATGAGCAGCATAATGAAGGTATTTGGAGTTCTCAATAGGAAAATTTGCCCTCTTTTTAATGATCAGTGTCAATACTTTCTCCTATGAACCACCACGTGGCAGGAACTTGTACTAAAGAACCATCTAGTGGTGGAAACAACTTAACCATAAAAATGGAGAATTTCCAAGTGATAATTCAGCATCCTTTAGACATATGTAAAGATAGTGGTTACATGGCACACTCCATGTGTTAGTAGTGAGATTTACTGGCCTCGTTACTGTTATCCCTGTGTTAATAACACAACTATTAACAAGTGCTGGAGTCAAAGTTTTCAATAAAACTAAAATTGCTAAATATTTGAAAAAATATTATTAAAGACTATCATTTTTTAAAAAGAAGCTCATGGATCTTGGTTTTAAAACAGAAAAGAAAGACAAAAGGTAAATGGGAATTTCAAGGTCTTACATTAAAGTCTTTTTAATTCATTGGAAATGACAAAGGAAAATACTTGAAGAAATAGAAAGAGGCAATGACTTTCTTAATAGGACCCTAATAGCTCAAAATTCTAACAAAAACTGGCAAGGCAGAGCTCTTACAAAATTAAAAAGTTTCTGTACAGTGTAGTTGAACCAATTTAAACTTATCTGTGTCTAGCTTATAAATGAATGAGACTCAAAACTATGGTTATTTTATTTGGCTTTGACAATTACTGGGAAGGTAACTCCTAATCTAATTTCTAATTCCTGGCCTGGCTACTTCCCCAGAGATATATCCCAAATACTTGTTGTTTCTCCAGCCACATACTCATTTTCCATCTCTTGAAAAGGTGGCTTCCCCATCTTGCTTCTCTCAGACTCCCAAGGCCAAAAACCCAAGCCTGGCTGGCCTTTCTTCTGCTCAGCTACTGGAATAGGGATATGTAAGCATCTTTATTAATCAATCATAGATAACATGGGGGCAAAGTTATATAACAAAGCTGTTATATGTGAGGGTCTGTTCCTCTTGGAGAATCAAGATCTTGGGGTATAGAATTTAGCATTTGAATACAAGCAACATCAGACTAACCCATGGAGCAGAGCAAGCCAGGGCAAGACTCAGATCCAGCCACACTTCTTCCACATAAAATTAAAGGAAAACAAACAAAAACCAAGAAGATGAAGGTTATTCTGCTTGCAGCTCTAACCTGTTTGATTGCTGCTGATATGGAACCCTTACTGCTTTCAGGAATATTCAAAACCATCTATTTGGCTTCCAATGATTTAAAAGAAATTGGAGAAAATGAGAAAGCAGGATGCTTATGGATAATATTACATTTTTAAATAATTACAAAAAATGGCCATGACTTACTATATCAGGTAAGCAAAATTTATTCAAATGGTAATTAAGATCAGAGGCTAGACTCTCAGTCATTCTATAATGAGCACAATGTTTATCTGTTCACCAAAAGGAACCATGTAACAAACATAAACCTAAACGATCTAAAGTGCGGTAGAATTTGCCTAAATAATATGTACCACAATAGAACAGCAGAATAAATAATAAACAGTCTGAATGCACACTCTATAAAATAATAATCTGACAAAATATATAAAAATGCAAAATATTAAACAGCAAAGAACAATAATCCATTCAATGAATGAGTGAACCAATTGAATAGACCACTCTTAAAAGAAGATGTAAAGTTGACCAGTAAGTACATAAAAATGTTTAATATCACTGGCCATCTAAGAAATGGTAATCAGAAATACACTGCTGAGATCTTGCCTCACCCAGGTCCGATTTATCATTAAGAAAAGAAACAAATTAACGAAGAGGGATTAGGAAGATTCCCAACCAGAAGTCCCAGAGGTTTCAGCCATGAAACCAAACAACATGCAGCATAAACCACACCTGAATAATCACAAGACCAGTGCACACGCTAGCATGGAAGGGAGAGCTCTCACAGGTCCCCTCTACTAGATGAAGAGCCACTGGTAACTAAGAACTACCAAGAGAGAATTAGTCTTCCCAAGGGATGAGGTCACCAATGTTATCCAATGTCCAGAGGTCAGCCCTAGAAAGTTAGACATACAAGCAACACGAAATGGACTCAGCAGATTGCATGTTTGTACATATATATGTGTGTGTGTGTGTGTGTGTGTGTGTGTGTGTATCTGTACATGTGTGTGTGTGTGTATCTGTACATATGTATGTATGTATGTATGTATGTATGTATGTATGTAAATAATAACCTAAGAAAAAGAACTCCTGAATTTGAGATGAGCTTGGGACAAACCCGTGAGGACTAGGATGAGGAGAAAGAGGGAGAGAATGTTGTAACTACCTTTTTACTTTTTGAAAAGTTATAAAAAAAAAAAAAAGTAAAACACCAAAACTAGCAAATGCTGAGAATATAAATTATTCTAGACACTATAGAAACCAGTGTTTTAATTCTTCAAAAACCTAAAAATTAAAACTAAACATGATATAATTGGACCACTCTTGGATATGTTATGTACACGGAGGAATCTAAGAGAAGGTAGCTAATAGATGCTTGCAAATTCATGTCTTTTACAGCATTATTCAGAACAGCCAAGCTGTGTAACAAGCCTGGCTGCCTGTCAGCAAATGAATAGATAAAAGAAAATGTGAGAAGTGTGTACACACAGATAGTGAAATGGAGATAACACGTGTGAAAAGTGAATTTTTATTTAGCTATAAACAAAAAGGAAATTATGTCACTTGCAGGAAATAAGTTGGGCAAAAAATCATCATGATAAAGAAACAGCATCAGAAAGACGGTACTACATGTTTTCCCTGATACGAGGAATCTAGATTTAAACATAGTAATATATTAGTGATTATATGATATAAAAAAGCATAAGAAAGGCTGTGAGGAGAAAGGAAGGAGTCAAAGGGAGGGAGAGGGAGATCAAGAGACATTGTAGGGAGAGGAGGACAGACAAAATGATTTCATTGGAGGGAGGAATAAATGGGGGCACAATAGAGGAAGTAAGTAGGGGACAAACTGAAGCAAAACACAATGACATATTTTTAAATGCTGTAATGAAATGCTTGAAAGCATATAACTAACATACACTAATAAAAAAGGAAAAGGCACAGTGAGTTCAGAAAATAATCATAAAGAAGAAATTTTACTTAAAATGATCCTATTTAAAACACACACACACACACACACACACAAAGCATCCACAGAGTATTAAGGGACACATTGTCAAACGTGAAAAGCAAGAAAGAACAGAGACAGGAAGCCAAACCTTGTTAAATAATGATATTATGTAACAATAGAATTAATTTTGCCTAATGGTTTTCAAGTGGCCTTAACTGCTTTGCAGCAAAATGAAAGTGGCTTTATCTTACAAAACTATGTCTACTAACATCCTGCCATGGGTTTGCCATTGTTTACTGTCGAAATCAAACACTTCAAGCGCAACTAAAGAGACAGGCTGTGTTCTAAAGGGGTGTAAAGGATTGATGGAGCTTCATTTGAGCTAGGAACATGCAAAGCAGCAGGAAGGACTAAAGAAACAGCAAGCATGGTGTTACCTGACAGGTATAATAAAGCCAATTATCACCTCCACTGAAAACATACGGAACCTGCAACTTCAAATGCATTATCATTAAATAATGTGTGTGATAACCACAATTAAAGATTTAGTTTCTGCAGACCCCAGTTAGTGTTTGCAAACTTCATTTACCAAACCACAGCGGGATCCTTGTGGAACTCACACATATTGTCAGAAATGTATTGGAAAGTAAATGAAGTGCGAGAAAAGTGAATTTGATAGATATCAAAGAGTTATACCATTTAATTATTTCATTTTTTATTTAATTCAATTTTTACTTCATAGAATTAAATTAATAGAATTAGATAGTTAAAATTAAAGCATAATTTATTTTATAATTCAAGAAGACTTCAGAAGTCATGAGAAACAACTTTCCTATTTTCCCATTGAGAACATTTAGGCACACAAAGGGGAATTCAGTTTTTCTTGATGGTATTTTGAGACTGTAGATGTAAAGAGGTGGTGACAATCAAGAAGAAACTAAAGTAGAAAAACAGAAGTCTCTTTAGTCATCTCATACTTATTGAGGTCGACTCTACCAAGCACTTTGCATATTTTGGCTTATTTCAACTGTACAGAAAGTCCATAGGTCATGTAATATTTAACTCAGGATAGAACCAAGGTTCAGACTGTAAACGGACTGTGCTGTTGTACAGTTAGAGGTAGACCTTAGTTAGACTTAGCTCATCTCTCTAAATTCAAATCAACTTCTGTCATCTCACCTACCTCACTGCTATAAAGGCTTAGGGTCACTGCTTCAAGTTCAAATCACTTTATGAATATCTATCTACTCATGAAGTCCCATGCTGTATAAATAAAAACTATAAAACAAGATGGTTCAAAGAATGAGTCTGAAATCAGAGAAACTTCTATAGAAATATCCGTATAAACCAAGAACAAGAGACTTAAAATCTGAAAGGATACTATATCACAGCAAATGGTTCCCTTTGACTAGAAACACTGAGGAGGATCAATGCCGAAGGGACAAGTACTGTGGTGAGAACCCAGCAATAGGTATCTGTGAACGTGTGATGTAGAAGACAGCCTGGACGACTCGAACTGAGACTGTTTCGCAGATCACAGTCCAGATGGGTTAGTGATTTAAGAGATATAGATTCTCTACTCAGTTAAGAGAAAATGACCTCAATGGAGAAGATGTGAGCATAGATTGCATCGCCTGTGCAGGGAGTACAGGAAGACAATGAGAGAAGCCCAGCTCAAGACTGGACACAAGGTCCACAGTCTCAGGAGAGAATGGTGCTATTGTCTAAACTAGCTCCAGGGTAAAACTACCTGTAGGAAAGACTGTAGATGCTGCTTCTTCTGGATCTGCGTCATGGGAATTCCAGGAAGGCAGAGTCTGGAGACACTGATAGAAGGCCAGGGGAACAACAGAAATTTGGGCAAGTATCTATTACTGCATTCCCAGTTCAGAGGTATGGCATTGAGCATGGTGAGATAGGTCTATGAGGATGCAAGAAGACGTAACAAGAATAAAGTTTCCAAAGCACAGGCATCTGTTGAAAAAAATAGAAAAAAAAATGTCTCATGAAGTCTCAATAGAAATGCTAACAAAAGGTTTGTGCATCTATAAGCTTTAATGAAACCCAGTTATTACACTTTAATACTCCACATACTATGGTAAAGATATAGACCTAAATGAACCATTAAAGCAGATGTCTGTCTACATGCTTGCTAGCCCGACCCATTTTATTTTTGGATACAGAGACTCCAGTTTGGCAGCATCATTATCTGCTTGAAATCAGCTAGTAAGAGGCACAGAGCTTGTGCTCATTGCTGAATCACACTGAAGCTTTCCTCACTGGGCTAATAATCCATTCTCTGAAAATAGCTTTGCAGTTAGAATTTTAAGGGAGTTTTAAGGTTTCCAGAAGAATGTGGGGTTTTTCAAAGTTTTAATTAACATATACTTACATCATGTTCCCCTCTCTTTCCTGCCTCCAATTCCTCCCACATTTCTGCCCTTGCTCTTTTTCAAATTTATGACATCTTTATCTTTAGTTCTTTATATAGTGATATATATATACATATAATGTGTGTGTATATATATATACATATATATATATGATCACATTCCTAAATATATAAATACAGCCTGCACATTCCATAAAATATGACTGGTATTTTATACAGTACCAATAAAACACTACTGGTACTGTATATGATTTCGTAGCTGACCTCTTGGCATTAGATAGCCAATCTGGGAGTTCTTCCACAGGGAAGATCATTTTTCCCATGCTCGGCATTCCTTGATTGCCTGCAGAATACTTTTTCTTAATATGATATGGGCTTTGCAGTTGTTTAAATACTGGTTATTATAAGTACCAAATACATTCCCTGAACTAGCTCATTGTAAACTCTTCAGTACAAAAAGTCTTTTCTAAAATGACTCTTTTGTGCTGGCAGAAGGGCATCTGAGGACCATTTGTCTTTTCTCTGCCATGTGTACAGTATCCTTACATTTAAAGGGCCCATACACAGCTTGGATTATAAGATAAAACGCTGAGATAGAATGCATTTTTGAGCTGAAAATAACTCCCATTAAATTATGTTGGGGTGTCCTCTCTCTCTCTTTCTCTCTCTCTCTCTCTCTCTCTCTCTCTCTCTCTCTCTCTCTCTCTCTCTCCCTCTCTCTCTTCCTCTACCTCTACCTCTATCTCTATCTCTCTCCCTTTAAGATTATAAACAAAAGCACTACATACTGACTGAGAAGTTAATGATAATTTCAAAATAAATATTGTACACTAATATGTCCAGTAGTACCTTGCCTCCTTCATATTATGTAAGAAGCAGAAATCATGTCCTATTCAGAACAGAATAAGAGTAAAAATTTTGGAGTTCTGATTGTATCTCCTTCTGAATGCTTCCATACAGGGAAGTAGGAAAAGTCAAATTCTCTGAAAAGAACTTGTATTCGACTCATGAGATTGCATATAAACTTTGCAAGGTGGTTTTTTAATTAAATAAATAAAATGACTCAGGCTAGCCACCACAACCTCCTTTTGAATGAGCCTTCTGGTGCCTGTGCAGCTTGATGAATGACACCTCCGTGCTCACAATGAACCCACACTCAACTACGGAGCAATTTTGCCCATTTGCAGTCCATACAGTCAGCAGCCTGGCGATATTCAAAGGGGGAGCATAAAATGTGTTTGGATATGGTAATGAATTTGATTACACCACTGCCAAATTAAACCTATTTTCATTTTGATATTATACAAAAAGCAGCGGGGATTTTGATGAGCTAACTTGCTTTTACTTTATTAAGTTCCTTATGTGGCAGTCAGCTGGATGGGGCACTCCCTGGGAGTGAATTAAAAACATTTGGGCCTTGCCTCTACATTCAAAACAGTGTGACTTCCAGTCAGGCCTTTAGAGTTCACTTTATTCAGTCTGCCAGAGGGAAGATTAAGGAGTGTTCCCAAGTTCCCAGCCTGTTTATTGCCTTCTTTATGTGGTAGGATTTTCCTGCTACCCTCAGGCCTCCAAATAGCATAACTGTGACACATTGAACAGAGGAGAGACTGATCTGTCCCATCAGGGCCATCTTAGTGGAACAGGACAAATATCATACCAGACTTGGTGATTGTCCACATTCCTGGCCACTTTAGAGGGAAGAAAATCCTTTACAGCCCCCGCTTCCTGCAGGTCAACACATTCATGGATGCTTGGCTCTCCCTTTACCATGCTAATTAGTTAAATGCTTGCTCAGAGGCCTGGAGTGAGTATACTTCCCAAAGCTTCAGACTAAGAGGATTTACATGCTAGTTATAAAAGGAAAAGATGCTTCTAAAACTTCAGAACTCATAGTAATAGAATGCTAAAGTACGAGAAGGAGGAGGGGGAGTATGTAAGTAAAACTGAATGAACTTAGTAGCACCTAGAGACTTATGCCAGTGGAGATAAACAGCTCTCCAAACTAGACCCAGCCTTATGATAGTGCAGTGTGCAGCTTTCCACTGTCCTGGCTTCCTGTTTCTCAGATTCCCATTTTTCTTAGTGTTCTAACCTGGTTTTGTAGCAGACGTATTGTACATCATTTTCTAACAGTTGTTCCTCCACAAATACCTAGTTTTAGCCTTGTAGCAAAGGCACCACACATTTCTCCCATTGGTTAAGAGATAAATCAAATCTCTAATATGGCCATCCTCCTGAAAGAACATCACAAGACAACTTACGGAAGCTGAAACAGAAGCAAAGAAGTGGGACTATCTATCTACCTCAGCCAATGAGAATGCTATTACATAGCCCTAAGAAAATAATACTTTCCTCAATATGGTCAATCTCTGGATATACATTTTAGATTTTTCATAGAACCAAATTCTAAGCCAGAAAATAAAGAAAAGAAAAAAAGGAAGAAAAAGGAAAAAACTCACAACAAAACAAAGCAAAAGACACTTATCATTTGTTCTGTCAGCAGGAAGAACAGTTTTCTCACTCACTGGTGTGACTGTGGAGGAATCCTTGCATACATGGCTAAATTTTAAAACACAAAGATAGCAAGCACAGAGAAAGGATATCCATTTATTCAGAACATATTCTACATGTCTGAAAGTGGGAAGAGCTTCACCAGGACAAGAAACAACGTTGATACTGAGACCTACCAAAATGTGTTTATGTCATAAGCTGTGCAGCACAAGAATTAACTGTCTTCAGAAAGTTTCATTCTGTATAGTAACAAAAGATATTTGTAATTTCAATTGCTCCTTCTCTTCTTTGCTCACTTTCTTAAATCTTGATTTTCATTTCTAGTTTTTGAATCATAGCTCTGGTTAACTCCATCTGTCTGCTGGGTCCATTCAGACCATTGCCTGAGACCAGTCTTGAGTAGAGGAAGCTCTAGGCAAGACTGCTGAGCCCAGGCCATGTTTTCATCACTGACCTAAAATGGAGTCCACATGTCCCTAGAAATGGGCTTCTACCACAAAGCCAGATTCTAATTAAGATCTCCCTTGTCACACTGACTGCGAGTGTCTCTTCCTTGACTCCAGCTACTCAGCTAAAGACAACCTTTTACCATCTCCTTTCACTCTCTCTCTCTCTCTCTCTCTCTCTCTCTCTCTCTCTCTCTCTTTCTCTCTCTACACACACACACACACACACACACACACACACACACAATGTACTGGTTCTAATCCTCACCTTCCTCTCTGGTTCCTCCACTACCGTCAGTCTTTTATTCCAAAACTTCATTCCATACTTTAAACCCTCCATCTCTTAAACACCCCCGCAGCTATGTCATATCCATTCATTCGCCTTTTCCTCATCCTCCATTTCTTCTCTTCCTTTAGCTCCATCTTGCTCTTTGTCCCTAAATGATCTAGTCCCATGATTTAAGTACATTTTTTTCATGATCACTTCATAGACTTTAATAGGTACATTACTCATTAAAATATTTGACTCAGGAATTCAGGAATAGGGTCTAAGACTCTACATTTGTTACATATGCTCAGAATATCCCAATACTGTTGGTCCAAAGCTCTAAATTTCATCATCTTTCATTATTTTGTCCTCTATCCAAAGTACATTCTTTTTTTTTTTTAAGATTTATTTATTATGTATACAGCATTCTACCTGCATGTATGCCTGTAGGCCAGAAGAGGGCACCAGATCTCATTATAGATGGCTGTGAGCCACCATGTGGTTGCTGGGAACTGAACTCAGGACCTCTGGAAGAGCAGTCAGTGCTCTTAACCTCTGAGGCATCTCTCCAGCCCAAGTACATTCTTTTTAATTGAGATTTAGATGCAATTCACAATCTGTATCTTCAGCTCTTAGTTGACTTCTAAATTACAGATTTTAAGACACTTTCTTTAGATTTTTTAAAACTTTTGACAGTATGTACTTCTATACTATACATTGTAATCATACTCCCCACTTTCTATTACCTTGTCTATTCTCTCTTTATGCTTATTGACACCATTATCCTTCACAATTAGTACCAATTTTACTACTTTCATGTGTATGTTTGTGTGTGTGTATGTATCTGAGAGAGACAGAGACAGACAGAGAGGGGAATATCATGCATATTGTGATATCCATTTCACCATAGATAATTTTTAATGCATTTATTTTATATGAATACATTTGTGTTTATGTTTAAAGTATCCATCCTCATGGTCATGTGAGAAAACATGCAAATTTTTGCTTTCAGTTTTCCAAAGCATATTGTACAAAACTGAGAATAGAATGGATTTTGCTCTAATGTTGATATTGAGACATCTCAAAAATGACTACACATAAATGTAATATTTTGATGTATCAAAATTTACAGAAAACACATACTGCCTCCAGTACTCCAGGGAAGGGTAATGAAGCCCTACAAGGTTACCCTGCTTCCTTGTAGACTTCACACCACAGAACTGTTTATTATTTTTACCATTCACGAAAATAATTTGCACTCATCATATAAAATTCAGAAAGCATCAGAAAATATACTAAGGAAAATTAATATACCGATCATTTGATTGTCAGTATTGTTTTGATTCTTTATTATAATACTGTCTCATCCCTACGGTCTAGGCCATTTCATCTTCATATTGGATCAGGAAGCTCCAGTAGAGTTCTGAAATTAAAGTTGACCCTGAACTGTTCTCTCAGTGAGTGAGGTCATGTCTTCATCCTCAGGAGTCTGTAACTAAGGGGACCAGCACGTGTTCTGGGATGCCTTTCTATGGAACCTTGCCTGGATGTGACAGAATAACACCCACTGGCTACCTTAGACTGTTTGATTAAAAAAGTATTTGAAAGTATGAGCATTTGAACATGTGTCTTACATTCTCTCATTCTTTATGTTTATGCATTTGAGAGAGAGCACAGGTGTGCCACAGTGCATATGTGGATGGGAGAGGCTCTCCTCTCCTTCCACCATGTGGATTCCAAGGACTGACAACAGGTCAGGTAGTCAGCTTGGTCTCAATTGCTCTTAGCACTGAGCCATCACACTGACCTCACTGTTTAAACCTTGAAAGCAATCAAAAGAGAAGGGACTGCCGTCAGTGGCTCTGTTAGAATAGCAACTAGAACAAAGTTCTTAGGAAATTTCTTGGCTGGTTTTAATTCTGCCATCAAGTCTGTGGTGCTATTCATAAATATTAAAAATAGAAAATTCAAGGAAGAGCATGAAAACTTCAAATAGAATCAAAGGCCTTGTGAGGATGTAGCTTTACTAGAGAGGGACTGCACAGCCTGGAGTCATAAAGAGAAGCACCAGGGAACTGATTAACTAAGGCTGTAGTGACAGTAGGTTAGAAATTACGTTTTCTCTTCAAAGACCGAGCATCTGATGGCCCTGCGTGATGCAATGTGGTGCCATGCACCTCATGGACACCGATATAAATCCAAGCAGGCCCGTTGTCATAGCAGAAGTCATTGGTGCCCATAGCATTTTACTAGGACATGCGAAGTGTTTCTGAGTTCTGCATTTAGTTCTCAGGGGGAAATAATTACATCATCATGGCTACTATTCAACTTGCTTTCACTTGACATCCCTAAGGCTAAACCATGTTCACACCAAAACGATAAATATATTGGCAGGTGATGATCAAGAGTTTACAACAAAAGCACTTTGTATCTAGGCAGTACTCCACATTTTACAGACACCTTTATGTTTGTCATTTGTTCCTTATAATGGTTCTGTGAAATAAATGCATTTGCAAAATGTGATTGCTTTTATTTTATAAAAGTGGAAAAGCAAAGTTCAGCTTTGCTTAGCAACCTGTGCTTTGAACTTGTCCCTGAGCTCAAAACTTAGTCATAAATAGAAATGCAGACTCCAGCTAAACCTGTCAGGTTCCAAGAGAATGGCTGGTTCCGTGGCAGCATGCTGTTTTTTTTTTTTATACGGGTCTTTGTAACAATTCATTTTTTATTGGAAAAAAGAATAATATAATCATTGCACAATTTGAAGAGTAAATTATTTTCCATAAGAATTTTTTTCTTCAGATAGAAATTTTACTTTCATTCATAGCAAAGAAATTATGCATTACTTTTGGCTGTTTGTAGGGAAAAAATTTTTTAAGGTACTCATAATAAAACAGATAATTTTATAATTAAAAGCATTAGCTCATTACTTATTAAGAGTAATATTTAGTTTTTCAAGTTCATAACACCATGATAAAGTGATCATTATAGCATCTTTTTATTAGATATTTTATTTATTTACATTTCAAATGTTATCCCCTGTCCTGGTTTCCCCTCCACAAACTCTCATCTCATATCCCCTCCCTCTGCTTCTATGAGGGTGCTCCCCCACCTACCCACACACTCCTACCTCACTGCCCTGACATTCCCCTACACTGGGGCATCCACCCATCATGGGACCAAGGACCTCTCCTCCCACTGATGCCTGATAAGGCCACCCTCTGCTACATATGCAGCTGGAGTCATGGACTTCTCCATGGGTATTTTTTTGTTGGTGGTTCAGTCCCTGGGAACTCTGGAGATCTGATTGGTTGATATTGTTATTCTTCCTACCTGATTGCAAACCCCTTCAGTTCCTTCAATCCTTTTCCTAACTCCTCCATTGGGGTCCCCATACTCAGTCTGATGGTTGACTGCAAGCATCTGCCTCTGTATTTGCCAGGCTCTAGCAGAGCCTCTCAGGAGACAGCTATATCAGGCTCCTGGCAGCAAGTACTTCTTGGCATCCTGTAATTGTGTATAGGTTTGGTGTCTATATATCGGAGGCAGTCTCTGGATGGCCTTTCCTTGAGTCTCTGCTGCACACTTTGTCCCCATAAACTTGTCTTTCTAGTTAGAAACTTGGGCATGAAAATGCTAAATAGCTTGGCCCAAACCCAAGAAGATGGCAGTGCTGAGCTACAGCTCTGGTCAAGCTTGATTCAGATCTTGCTGTCTAAACTTTTACTTGTTCAACAAGTACATGCATCATAACATGATGAGGCCAGTACAGGGTAAAAGGAAAACTGGACTCTGACAACCCACAGCACATTTTCAGGGTCCATTCATCAAGAGAAAATATAAAATAACTTTATTTTTCAGTTACAATGGTCTTTTCCCAGGAACACTAACAAAGAGTGTATATTTTACAAGCATAATTGGTATTATATACTGACATGTTGAGTTGTTGAATTCAAGTTACTATGACCTCAATGTCCCTAACAATATGAGAAATATATAATACATCTGCATTCTTTGGGGAGCTGCTGGAATCATGGTAAACTTCCAACTAAAACAAACACTAAACAAACTCAAGTCAGACTGAATCTATGACCACCGTGGCTCTCCATCCTTGGTGGACACTGGAATGGTCTGGGGCTCTTGCCTTCTGATTCAGAAACTCCAGCAGAAGGATGTATTAACCGAAAATCTGCATTTATAACAAATATCCAGCTAATGCCAATGATGCTACCCAGGGACCGGAGTTTGAGAACCACTTTAGTTAAGTTTCTACCAAATTCTCAAGGAGCATAGAAGGAACATAAAAGATTCCATTCGTGAAGTATAAAGTAAAAGTTATGAAGCCCACATACTTTATCCACAATCTAATGTACATTGATATTTCCTGTTTCAACTGAAGTCTTGACATTTCAGATAGAAAGCAGAAATCTGACCATACTCTAAGCTTTAATTCTGTTCAAAACGCTTTAAGTTAGACTAACCACCCTAATAGCACCCAAGAATTAAGAGTTCCTGGTTAAGGTCTCCTATGCACATTAACTTTATAAGCTGTAATGTCTCAGACAGTCACCAAGTCCCAAGTAAGTATTCTTCAACATGATCATAAAAGAAAAAGAAAAGAAAAATTCTAAGAGATTTTTAATTATGTGCAAGAGCCAAAGGATAATCAGTGTGATAATTCACTCATGAAAACCATTTTGCTTCCAATTCTTCCATCATTTAGCCATCCAATCCTAGAGAACCATTTACACTTTCAGTACTCTGACTTCTATATTTGTAATGTGGAGATGATGTTCGCCATGAAGTTTAACTAGTGCTTATAAATGAATGGAGAGGAAGGAAGAGCAAAGCACTGCTACTTCGCATTGTATTTTAGAACTCAAATTATAAAACAAGAGAGATTTCCCTCTCAGCAGTGAGCTGTGCAATAAGCATTTTTCTACTTCTTGCCATCTCATCATCAGAGCAAACGTAATATATGCTCAAATATTGTTAAATACTCATCAATTATTTCTTGGGTTGGTTTTATTCCATTTTCTTAGTGATGGAATAATCAAGAGGCAGATGATTCAAGTACTAACGTCCAGCCTAAAGGTGAGAAAACATTTTCTACATAGGGTCACATAGTAAATACCATTTGATCGTGATAATAAGGCAAGCTCAAAGCAGGACTATGCACTATGTTATTTTCTTCGACTTTCTAAATAAAAACAGATTTCTCCTTCCCAGATAATCTTATTTTTTTACCTATTCAGATTTAGTTATCAAGAGGTTTTTTGTTAGGTCAAATTCTCTACCTTTTTCTTGCTTTTATAGATTAAAAAATGGACCATATTTTTAAACAAATCCATAACCTTGCAGATCTATTTAGCTTCAAGAACATGAATTATTAAATCAGGTTAGTTGATTTATCACCCCAACCCCCACCACCTGACAATTTCACAATTCCTGTTTTGTTGGTCTATTGCTTCATTTTCTTGTGAGCTTTTAGGGGTAATAATGTTATTCTTTCAGTTGCACAAATTGAAAACCTATTTTTAAAAGAGCTGGGTCCCAGCCATTTCGATTACCCCAAATCCTGGTTCTCTCCTTGTGAGAGGCTGTCCATCAGAACCATCTCTCTCTTGAGTGTAGTTGGAGAGGCCTATTGTACTCTTATTACACATTTCATTTTGTTTCCTTATTGCAATGATGGCACTTTCCAGTTTACTTTTCTATTTCCATCTCATTTAAAACATTTCCCCCACAAAGTGCTTAATATAAAGAGTTCTAATCAAGACTCTTTAAAACAGAATCAAGTAAAAATAGAGAATTTCATGAGTTAAGTTACAAGACTTTACAAAATGGTAGTCGTTTAAGGTCTTGCTTCCTTCTGGTTATAATTAAAAATTTAAAGATTAAACATCCCTTACTCTTTAACTGAGATGACTTGCCCACAAACTTCCTCATAAATCTTTATCAGACATTTTAAACTATTTTAATGTAATAAACAAGTAATTATGCCTATATTCATATTAGGGAAATAGGGAAGCTGCCTAAACGTAGTAGTTGGCTGTTTTCTGATTCTTTTGTTTCGCTTTTCCTTCTTACAGGGTACATTAGAAAATTAAACCAACTGATACTGACATGCTTTCCTCAAATTCCTTCCCAATTGCAAGGGGAGCCACTATAAAGCTGTCTTCCCAGCACGGTGATTTGCATTAGAGGGTTAACATAAAGAGCTCTAGGAAGAGACTCAGGGCAAGTGTCTGGTGACTGTGACAACTGAAGACACTGCCACTGTGATGCTCAACAGCCAGCATTGCCTTTTCTATTTTATCATTTTCTCCAAGTTCCAAGAAAGAAAAATAATTTTTCTCCTGGTGATGTTATTTAATCCTGATCCCCTTTCTTATAGCTTAAAAAGACTTATGAAATTCATTTTTTCTTTTTCCCAGAAAGCCCAAAGCTAGGTTTTATGGTGTATATTGGCTTTAAGCTTATTTGTCATAGTCTTCACTGTCTGAGTGAAAGAGATGTCACTATAACTCCTCTATATTCTGACCAGGTTCCTTGTAAGTCAGTGAGGGTTGTTTGCTGGAAATAAGCCTTGGCTAATTAAGCAAAATATAAAATCACCATATATTAATAGTAGCTCAGAAAATGCAGCTTAAGGGGCAGAAACCAGGGTACATTACAAGCTTGGACACAGAAACTACCATAAAAACCCAAAATAAAGACAGTCTAGCCGGGCAGTGGTGGCGCAAGCCTTTAATCCCAGCACTTGGGAGGCAGAGGCAGGCGGATTTCTGAGTTCAAGGCCAGCCTGGTCTACATCGTGAGTTTCAGGACAGCCAGGACTACACAGAGAAAACCTGTCTCAAAAAAACAAAAAACAAACAAACAAACAAACAAACAAACAAAAAGACAGTCTAGCCGGAGTAATTGTAATACCTCGGGTCTCATTCATGACCTGTGGCTACATGAACCTAATCTAGTCTCACCAGTATTGATAAAACAAATGAAGGCAGAGTCCAGGAAATGAAATAAAAATGCTATTGAGAAGAGTAACTAATATTTAAGCAACCTCATCAGTGTTTGCTGCTATACATTCTTCTTAGGTTGTTGTTGTTGCTGCTGCTGTTGTTTGCTTTTTGTTTTTTGTTGTTTTGGGGGAGAAGTGTTTTTGCATTTCTGTATTATTGCATTTCACTCTATACCATACTTTTATAAATGAAAAGTAAATGATAAAGGATTGAACATAGAATTAAATATAAATTAGTACTTATTGGATCTCTATATGTTCAGTTAACTATGCTAACTTTCTATGTACCATAGCTATGCCCACAAGGAGCTGAATATCTTTATTTTGAAAGAATATAAACCCGCAAAAAAAAATAACTTAATGATTAACCTTGAGGGCAACAAAACATTGAATATATGACCTAAGAGGCACTTAGCACAGCATTTGGTGGCATAGCTTCTGGAAGGACATCTTTGAAATAAAATTCAAGTATTGAAACTTAAAGATGGAGGACTTGATCAAGTTATTGAACTTTTCCAATTTATAAGATGGGTATGATATGAGTAAAAGCTCAAAACATTTTGGACCACTAAAAATCTCACCATGCTTTTATGAAATGTAACCATTTTTCAGCCAGGGCTCATACAGAAGGAGATTTGTAACCGTTCTTAGAGTTAGGAAACATCACATTGTTAGTTACAGTCACTATCGTATAGTCTCTGGTCACCTGCTCCTTCTCCGAAGCTGTGGTAGACTCAAAGTTCCAAGGAGTTTTGTACCACTTTGTACTATTTTATCCTATTAACTTTGCTATCCACGGAATGGAGGGACAGTGTAAAAATCATCTAATTTCTCCAAAACAACCATTTTAAAGGAATAATTCCTGGCATATGATTGGTGTATGTGGTGACATTCACAGACACGAAGCTAAAAGAACCAAACAACTTCAATTCAGGGCCAGTAATGAAATAATTGTTTGGTGTTAATCCCCAAAATTTCCTTATTGGGGTTCAATTTGTATTCAATGTAATCATGACTCCCAATCATTAGGAAATTATGCATTTACCAATCTCAAAACTGAAAGGTGAGGTCCAAAGTTTGTGTCCTTCACCGGGCTTTGTTTCTTCATAGTCAGGTTGGCCTCAGGACAAATAAAATTACACACAAATGCAACCATGTGTTTTCTTCTCCCCCATAGATTCTTATCTATTGGACTGGTTCTGCATATACATCAATAGAGAACTATAGAATTTTAGAATGTGAGCTTAAAATTCAACTCTATGTTGAATACATGTGTGAAACACTTCTATTTTTTATTTTTGTAAATTTTCACCATAAATCTAACCATTGGCTTACTGAAGACGAATTAAAAATGGCAAGGATCATGAAGCAGAGGTAGCTAACATAAAGAAAGCCCCAACAGTAAGGACAGCAGGAATTAGTGAAGACTTAAATTTTAAAATACAGTTCAGGGACAAAACTAGAAAACAAGGAAATTCAGAGAACATAACTATCCCTGAGCCCTGGGTATAGGGGTTGTATTGTAAAATACAACTTGGGAATAGGTGCCATAACTCTGCTACAGACAACTAAATGCTGAGAGAAGACATAGTGAAATAGTCTTCCCCAGGGAAAAGGTCACCAATTGGTTGTAAAGCACCAAACGGTTAGCCTTAAACTCATACATACAAGTAACATTAAAAAGACCAAATGGTCTGTGTTTAGTAATACACACACACACACACACACAAATGTGTGTACAATATATATGTAGCATATATATTTATACTATGTATATATGTATATAATGTACATGATATATGATATATAGTATGTGATATGTGATATATGATAAGTAATATGTAATATATAATATGTAATATGCAATACATAATGTGCAATATATAATATATAATATACATTAAAGAAAACAGAGCCCTAATTTTGAAAGAGAGAAAGGAGTATATATTGGAGAATTTGAAGGGGATAAGAAAAATCAGAAATGATAATTATAATCTCAAAAACATTTTAATTAAAAATGAAATGAGAACTATCAAAACAGTAATTCACTCTGTTTTCTGACTTAGTTGACCTTAGTTGTTAGAAAACTATTGAACAAGAGACACTTACCCCACCCTCCAAAAAGTGATGACAGATCAGAGGAGACCAGAAAGAAATAGCAGCTAGCAACCATAGGCAACCTGATAAACTGGACTGTACTCTGCACCAGAAGGACTCTAATGGAGAAAGAGTAAATTTAAATACATTTGAAGCTTACTGATAACTATAATAGCAATGTTTACAAATACGACACAGTAATATACAGTAATCACATTAGAAAACTGAAATTAGCAGGAGTTATATAATAATTCTCTATAATATCTTTGGATATTTTCTGCACATCTAACATTATTCCAAAGAAAAGCTTATTTGAAAATGAATCAAATAAAATTATAATTAGAAAAACACAATAACAGCAAAAATGGCTCTTGTGCTAACTCGTTTGCATGGTTAATGGAAGGAGACTTGAGGCTTAGTGGACTGCAGACTAAGGGCCTGTTTTATTCCGGTGTGGGAACTGAGAGAACAAAGACTCAGCAAGAGCTGGATCAGGAAGTGAGTTTAGTGTTGAGAGGAAAGTGGAAGTGTATCTAGATCCATGAAGAGAAAAATATGGAGCCTGTGGGCAGCTGAAGACTGGAAGATCATCCAAGGGTGCCGGTCAGATCTCAAGAGGCACCCCTGCTTCAATAAGGAGAGAGGACATTGTTTGGGAGAAAAACAGGTGAAATCACCAGATCTGTAACAGCAAAGAACATGCATGTCTGAGGAAGACCTGAAGGCAGATAATTGAGGATCTCCTGCAATAGTCTGACTTAGGCAAAAGTAGCAGTTATGAGAAGAGGGCACATTTTTAAGACACAGAGGAAGTAAAATAAGCAACCTCGGTGATTTCACTCCAAACTGCTGGTACAGTTGGAGATCAATCAAAGAGACTGAACCCAAAGCTGGAAGGTTTTAATCACAGCAGAAGGCAGTGATCCCCAAGGCTCCACCTCTGTGATGCCTGAGACCCAGCTTTGCCCAGGCCCTAAAGGAGTGGAGCTACTCCCAAGTCACAAAGCCAAATGCAAAATCAAAAAGGGGGTTGGGGACATGGAGAATGATAAAAGTCTGGAAGAAGTAATCACTGACCAGGAAGAGACAAATTGTGGGTCTAGAAATCATTTTTCAAACATCAATGTCTAATTGAAATTTCTTTTTAAAGTAGAGTTTTGACATTTATTTTTATTATTTTTATGAGTATGGATCTTTTGCCTGTATGTACATCAGTGTACTACATGCGTGTTTGGTGCCTGAGGAGGTAAGGCACCAAATGGGTTCTGGGAATCAAACCCTGGTTCTTTACAAGTGCTCTTAACCCCTGGGCCAAATCTCCAGCCCCTATAGTAGATACAGTAGATACAGTAGATACAGTAGATACAGTAGATGCAGCATCAGTCATGTATTTTCTTATGGATTTACTATCTTGTTGCGTTTTGGTTTGGGTTTTGTTTTTAAATTATCTTAGTCTTTGAATAGCTGGTAGGATCCACATTCTGACTCATCTGAAAATGTTATTGAACCTATTAAAAAGCCTAAATTTATAATTAACACTTAAAATACTTAAATCATAGTTTCTAGTATTTTGTATCTATGCTGCATATATATATATATATATAACTTATTTCAATAAACCAGCAACTATGTATACAAATAAAATAACAGAGAAAAATATGAGATTCAAAATAATTATATTAATGATATAGAAACAAAGAAAATCAGCAATATATTTTGTTTAATTTTTAGTTTTTATTTTAAAATTTGTTCATGGTATATGTTTTGCTATAGTCTTCCTCCTGTAACAACTTATCATTTCTATCTCTCTCTACTCACCCAGCTTGATATTATTTCTCCCTTGAAACAAAAAGAAAAGCAAAACAAAGCCCCCTAAAACTAAAAAGCAAGCACATACACACACACACACACACACACACACACACACACACACACCATGAAATCCACCCCTCTATAAATACAGTATACATTCAATTGGAAAAAAACTAAGTTTTTTCTTTCCTAGAAGATACTAATTGCAAATAGTTTTTTGGTTAGCAGTGGGATTTGGGGTCCATTTTCCTTTCTCAGTGATTGAAGTTTCTCTGTTTCAACTTGTGCAGGTCTTCTATGTGTTGACACAATTACTGTAAGTACATCTATGTATCAGTCTCATTGTATATAAAAGGCACTTTTTCCATAGAGCATCCATCCATCTGGCTCTGACAATCTTTCTCCCTACTCTTCTGCTTAGAATCCTAGGCCTTGACAGAGGGACTTGAGAAAGACTCCCAACTTAGGACTGAGTGCTCCAGGTACTCTTTTACTTTCTGTCCACCGTCCAGTTGTAGATCTCGGTATTCATTCCCATCTACTATAGGAAGAAGCTTCTCTGATGAGGGTTAAGTGATGCTCTGATATATAACAGTAAGTCATTAAGAGTCATTTTATTAACATGATCCATTAGCAGAATATTAGCAATAGTTTTTCCCCTAGGGCCATGACCTATCTAGTCTCAGGTTCTTGACCATGTTACTTATGACAAATATAGATTCCATCTCATAAAGTGAACATTATATTTAAAAAGAGTGATTGGTTAGTCCCGTATCCTTTGCACCACCATTCCACCAGTATGTCACTGTTGAAGGCTGCAGGATTTGTAGGTGGGTGATATTGATGATTAATTTATCCTCCAGTATCAGACAAAGCATTCTTGCAATGTGAATGCTATTCCACAAGGGTGAATGTTTTATAGCTGGGCACCACGTCAATCTCTCAATGTTCTGTAACATGAGCAAAGTCTTCAGCAATACAGCTTTATCATCAGGTTATAGAGAGCCCATAGCCTTGCCAACATCCTATGATGTTTGAGGGAGGTTAAAAAATAGAAAATAACTTCAATAGTTATAAAGGTTGAAACTAGTAATATCAAGACAAATGAAAGGCAAGCAAGCCAATGGAACAATATGATAAAGAGTCTGAATGGGCAACTCACAAAATGTCACTCAAATGGCTAATGCATATGAAATTACACTTTGCTAACCAGCCAGGAAAGTTAAAGTGAATAAAATTCCACACTTACCTGATTAAAAAAAAAAAAACTCTTAAAATTTAGACAGCATTCTTCTATACTCCAAAATGAGACAGTAAAGAAAAAATTAAAATTTGATATGTTGACAACCTGAAGATATGTATGCCCTATAAATCATGAAATTCTACCTCTATAAATATAGCATAGAAAATTTCTCCCATTAGCAAATAAAATGTGTGTATAATTATTATTATATTTTTAGGTAATAGAAAATAAATCAACTATCTATCAACCACATGTACCTACTTGACATCAGAGAAATGTATGACAATAAAAATCCACATTGACTTAACAATTTGAAGAATTTATATGTCTAAATCCAGCATAGGAATAAGGTTGAAACACACTGACAGTACATTTTTTCAGTATATTTCTGTACATTCTGTGTGGGAGACATCAGTGACAGAAAACTGTAAGAGCAGGTCAGAGAGTGGCAAACATCTAACTCAAAATGCTAAGTCTGTGTGCACTCCTGGAAATGAAAGGAGCAAATAAAGAGAAGCAAGAACACACCAAATATTCAAGGTTGCTTATTTTAATAGAACAAATGTAGTAAATTTCAATGATATATACACATTTAAAATATGTATAGCTTTCTGTGACTGCAAACGCCTCACAATTTTAAATACAAAAAATAGTAAAGGTGTAAATTTTTTAAATATTTCGGCAGATGAACGCATGTTTCTAAATTTCATTTAATATACAAACAGTAAAAACTTAAATCCTTGCGTGTAGCATGTTTTCCCAACTCCACAGTAGTCAAGACTAAACTACAAAACACACATGACTGGACTTTAAAAGGTATGGGGCTATGGAGATGGCTCAGCAGTTAAAATGAATACCCTGGAAACAAGAGGAGTAGTTCTGATACCCAGAGCCCATGTAAACGGCAGGTGTGCATGGCAGCTCACCCATGATTCCAGCCTCATAAGAAAGAGATGAGGTCCCTGGAGCAAAAACTATCTAACGACAGTCAGTATTTCTACTCTCTTTGAATTTGGGATTGAATAAGATACCCTGCCTCAAAGAAGATAAACTTAAGGAGGAGTTCTGATGCCAATGTTGGGCTTGTATTCACACACACACACACACACACACACACACACACACATACACAAACACACAGACATGAACCATATATGTGTTCACATGTACATACATTCATGCACATCACAGATCATACACATGAAAAGAAAATTAAAAAGGAGAAGAAGATGATTCACATGTTTTCTCTTGTACATAATCCATCCTCCATTGCTTTGATTTGATTACATAATTAAAAGGTTAAAAAAATGGGTCTTGATCATTTTTCCACTCTCAGATACTGGTAGCTCATAAGGTGCCTCATAAGCTGTAAAAGATCTCACAATTAACCTCTATTATAATTGTATTGCCTATTCTCTGCACAATATTCACTTTAATTCTAAGAGACTAAAATTCTAGATCTATGAAAACTTTAATGTACATAATCTTTGTGAAATGAATGTACCATACTGTGTATGTTAAAGAGTACAGCATGACAGATATACCTTATTCCCACAAGAAAGGCACTAAATATATCCAAACACAAAAGATGACTGCCTCATGTTTTAAGTACCATCTATGACTATTTCATATATAGTCATACCATTCCATGTGAACCACGCCATTCCTCACAACATAAAACTATGATAGACTATAAATTGCTCTATAGAAAATGTGCCACAGAGTTCATTGCCTGGAAAATGTCTATTTTCCCCATTTAATTATGAGCTTCAACTAGATATGAACCTATCTTTTTATCGTTTATGCATACCCAGCGTTTCTCTCAGAGCACCTGGGAAGGTAGCAGATATTTGACAAATATCTAATGGCTTAACTCTAAATCAATCAGTAGTCCTGTGACTCAGGTACTGTGGTCCTGATAATGAGAAAACCGAAATATTAAATGACTTAACCAAGATAATGTAAGTAGAAATTGACACAGATAGATTTAAGTGCAGTATTCTTATAGGTAGCCTAACACTTGCTTTCCATTGATGCTCCAGAGATGAAAAAACACTAGAGTTCAGAACGCTACTATGAATTTCTGTCAACTTCCCATAGGAATGCTATCAGTATGATTTCTTCTGTAAGGATTGTGTGGTTATGATCACATTGCCTGGCTTCTTAAAAGAGGGGAAAAGGGGGCCTGTTTAATGGAGAAGGCAGCATGTCAGTCTTGCAAAAGTGAAGATGGAGTCACAGACTTGCTTTCTGCTCAAGCCTGTGCTTTCATACTTGTAATACCCTCACCAGAGCACAGAGAAATTTTAGCAAGTTGCTTGGAAAATATTGAGCATAATTTTAGTTATTCATTATGTTTGCTGTTTACACATTAGTTCTGCATCCTCTGTGTTGCAAATTGATCATGTTCTTGACACACACCGCTGCATCAGGAGGGTCTCATTTACTGGGGCAATTACATAATTACTCATAAACGCCAGTGAGCAATGAAAGAGAAGTCTGATGTGGAGACACAAAACAAAATCCAGGCTGCAATGTGCGCTCTATGATTATTGACAGTTGACTGTGACCTTTTAGATTAAAAAATTAGGAAACCTTTTCATGTATTATACACAAGATTGAGGGATTCAGATGATACAATGTGATATGGTTATGATCTAAACATTGTTCATAATATGATATTATTAATATTCTTGACACATAGTCTAAATGAGAGAACTATGTTCTGTTTTTAATTAGTAGTGAAACTAGTGAGTCCTACATTACAGAAAGGGGCAACCAATTTGTCAACTGTTTAATCAAGCGTGTACATGTAAACATGCACGCACACACACACACACACACACACAAGCATGTGTGCAACCAAATAATAACTCATGGATTTCGGGAAAATTGATGGCGTGTGTTTATAATACTATAAATTGAGAGGCTGAGTCACGAGGATCAAGAGTTCAAAATTAGTCTACAGACCAAGTGTGAGGTCAGTCTGAGCTCTACAGATTCCTTTTCAGTCTCTAACTCCCTCAAAATAGCATTTTAAACATTTGAAGAACTGGAAAACTGTGTGTATATGTGTATATGAATAAGCTCATGTGTGCACATGCTGAGAATAAATTATATTAGGTACTCCTTATATTGCTCTCCACCGTTATTTTTTCAAGTTTGTGTTAATTCTTTGTGAATTTCACATCTATAACCCAATCCCACTCATCTATCGGTCCCTTCATAACTCCCCTTTGTCAATGCAACCTCCCCACAAAAGGAAAAGAAAAAAAAAACCTTGTTGTGGAAGCTGTGTTTATGACAGTGTGTCTCACAGTATACACTTTTGTCCAGGCTTCTATAGTTGCAAATATTCATTACAATGAGTTATTGGTCTGCTTTGAGGCCTCTGGCTTCTACTTCACTATCAATACTGGATCCTCTTCAGGACTCCCCTTGGATATGCTGTTGTTGCTTTGTATCATGGAGATCCAGCAGATTTGGATCTGTAGAACCTGCCCCTTCGTGTGCCCCAGCAGATCATAGATGGGTAGATGTTGAGGTGAGCTACCTCAAAACTCTGGATTCGGGTCTGCATGCTGGTCAGCCTGACAACTCTCCAGTACCCATATACAGTTGAAACTGGGATCCAGAACTCCATATTTTGAGTGTTTGTGGATTTTTGTACTGGTATCTATCCATTGCAAAGAGTAGGTTTCTTGATGAGGAGTGAGAACTACACTTATGTGTGAATATAAAGATAAATATTTACAAAGTATCTATGATTATGCTTCCTTTGGAAAGTAGCAGTTGTAGATTCTTCTCCAAAACAATCACTTCAATAGTTCTGAGCAGTTGAGTAGGTTTCCATTATCAGGAATAAATTTCCTCTTATTGAGTAGACCTTAAGTCCAAATTCCCCTTTAGGTGGCACCATATGTTTCACAGGCATCTTATTTAGGTATGAGTATTAGATGTTTCAGTCCTTCGGAAGCTTGCATGGCACCCTCCAGTACCACAAAAACCAATCTTCAGGGAGAAGGCTTTCAGGTCAGATTCAGTTCAGAGGCTCCTGTGCACTGAGTCTAAGGTGTACAATGCCTTCACAAATAGGAACTCACTATTCTACATCTGGGAACAATCAAGGACAGTAGCAATAGCCTATAATGTTTTGAAAGTCTCTCTAACAACCCTGACATGCAAGTGAAAAGAAGGTTTCTCATGCATGGTGTTGAGGTATTTGTTAAATTGTCTATGATGCACAGTAGAGCCGTGTCAGACCTAATGGAAAATTTTTAGTCTTTTAAAAATCATTTTTATTATTTTTTCATTAATTTATTCACTGTACATCCTTATATCATCTCTGCTCCCTCCTCTCCTCCCAGGCTCATTCTTACAAATCCACCCCACCATTACCTTTTTCCTTTCTCATCAGAGAAGGGGAAGACTCCCTTGGGTATTACCTTACCCTGGAACATCAGTTTGAAGCGGGACTAAGCACATCCTCTTCCACTGAGGCCCAACCAGGCAGTCCAACTAGGGGAAGGGGATCCAATGGCAGGGCACAGAGTCAGAGACAGTCTCTGCTCCAATTGTTAGGAGAACCACGTGAAAACCAAGCTGCACATCTAGTACAAATGTGTAAGGGGCCTGTGTCCAGCTCTAATATGCTTTTTGGTTGGTGGTTCAGTGTTTGTAAGCTCCCATGTGCCCAAGTTAGTTGACTCTGTAGGTTTTCTTGTGGTGTCCGTGACATTCCAACTCACTCAATCTTTCCCCAGCTCTCCAAGCCTCCCCCAGCTCCAGGTCTGTCTGATGTTTAACTACTGGTCTCTTCATCTGTTTACATCTGCTTCTAGATGAAGTCTCTCAGGAGACAGTTATGCTAGGCTCTTGTCTGCAAGCATAAAACAGAGTATCATTAATAGTATCAAGGGTTGGCCTCTCCCATGTGATGGGTCTCAAGTTGGGCCAGTCATTGGTTGACCTTTCCTTCAATCTCTGCTCCATTTTTATGCCTGCACATCTTGTAGGCAGGGTAAAAATTTGGGTCAAAGTTTTTATGGGTGGGTTGATGTCCCTCTCCCTCTAATGGTAGTCCCTCTTGAATATATGTGGCTACTTCAGGCTCCATATCCCTAGCTTGCTGAGAGTCATCTGCTTACAGTCCTTGAAACCTCTCCCTTCTCAGGTCTGCAGGGAGTCCTAAAGATGTCACACACTGATTTCCAATCTCACTCTTAGCCCTCTCCACACCTACATACACATCTGATCCCCATGCTACTCACCTACTCACTTCCTAGGTGAGGGACCTGATATAAAATTTTAATTATATACATATATATATATATATATATATATATATATATATATATATATA
>NW_021604705.1:1507353-1545397 GCF_004785775.1 Grammomys surdaster
TTGTGAGAATACTCTGAAGAAAGTAAGTCGTGTGACCTCTCAGTTTCTTCAAAATTACAATTGTTCATGGATATGTTTTCATGTTATTCCCAAATATAGAGGATAGGAGTGAATTTATGTCAGATTACTCATTACTTCTTGGTGTTGTTATTCAATTAAATAGTTATATGCCTTTATGGAAAAACATGTTTTTATTACATGTAACTTGTTCTTAGTATTGTATACAGCTTGAACTCATGAGAACTTTACTCATATGACAGTTTGTAACCCTCAAAGTATAAGATGTCTAAGGCTCTAAATAAAGTTGTCTGTTGAATGATACCTTAGTTTGCCCCATTTATTGGCTCCATTCTCTCAGATCCCACTGTCTATAGAGCAGTGACAATCTCCCTTATCTTCCCTTCTTCTTCTGCCTTTGTTTCCCTCCACCTTCCTAATAGGATCCATCCCAGATTTTTCACTTTATTTTCTGAGACAGAGCCTCTCACTGAACCTAGACCAAACACAAGGATAATAGATATAGATGAGAGCAAATATTCCCAACAAAAAGGGCCAGTAAATATCTTGAACAAAATTATAGAAGAAAACATCCCTAACTTAAAGAAAGAGATCCCCATAAACATAAAAGAAGCCTTCAGAACTCCAAATAGATAGGACCAGAAAAGAAATTCCTCCAGGCACATAATAGTCAAAACGCCAAATGCACAAAACAAAGAAAGAATATTAAAAGCAGTAAGGGAAAAGATCAAGTAACATACATAGGCAGACCTATCAGAATTACACCAGACTTCACACCAGACACTATAAAAGCCAGAAGATCCTGGGGAGATGTCATACAAACCCTAAGAGAACACAAATGCCAGCCCAGGCTACTATACTCAGCAAAAATCCCAATTAACATAGATGGAGACAAAAATAAATTTACACAATATCTTTCCATACATCCAGCCCTACAAAGGATAATTGATGTAAAACTCCAACACAAAGAGGGAAACTACACCCTAGAAAAAGCAAGAATGTAATCTTTCAACAAACACAAAAGAAGATAGCCACACATACATAATTCCACCTCTAACAACAAAAATAACAGGAGGCAACAATCACTGTTCCTTAATATCTCTTAACATAAATAGACTCAATTTCCCAATAAAAAGACATAGACTAACAGACTGGATATGTAAACAGGTCCCAGCATTTTGCTGCATACAGGAAACACACCTCAGGAACAACGACAGACACTACCTCAGAGTAAAAGGCTGGAAAACAATTTTCCAAGCAAGTGGCCCCAAGAAACAAGCTGGAGTAGCCATTCTAATATCGAATAAAATCAACTTTCAACCAAAAGATTTCGAAAAAGATAAGGAAGGACATTTCATACTCATCAAAGGAAAATCTACCAAGATGAACTCTCAATTCTGAACATCTATGCTCCAAATGCAAAGGCACTCACATTGATAAAAGAAACTTTACTAAAGCTCAAAGCACACATTACACCTCACACAATAATAGTGGAAGACTTCAACACCTCACTCTCACCAATGGACAGATCATGGAAACAGAAACTAAACAAAGACATGGTGAAACCAGTAGAAGTTATGAACCAAATGAATTTAACAGATATCTATAGAATATTTCATCCTGAAACAAAAGAATATACCTTCTTCTCAACACCTCATGAGACCTTCTCCTGAACTGACATCTAATCAGTCACAAAGTAGGCCTCTACAGACAGAAGAAGATTAAAATAATCAAATGCATCCTACCAGTTCACCATAGACTAAGGGCAATCTTCAATAACAACAAAAACAACTGAAAGCCCACATACCTATGGAAGCTGAAAGACACTCTACTCAGTGATAGCTTGGTCAAGAAAGAAGGAAAGAAATTAAAGACTTTTCAGAATTCAATGAAAATGAAGGCAAAACATACCCAAACTTATGGGACACAGTGAAAGCAGTTCTAAGAGGAAAACTCATAACTCTGAGTGCCTACAAAAAGAAACTGGAGAGAGCATGCACTAGCAGATTAACAGCACATCTGAAAGCTCTAGAACAAAAAGAAACAAATACACATAAGAGGCTGCAGAAAATAATCAAACTGAGAGCTGAAATCAACCAAGTAGAAACAAAAAGAACTATACAAAGTATCAACAAAACCAGTAGCTGGTTCTTTGAGAAAATCAACAAGATAGATAAACCCTTAGCCAGACTAACAAGATGGCATAGAGACAGTATCCAAATTAAGAAAATCAGAAATGAAAATGGAAACATAACAACAGAAGCCAGGGAAATCCAGAAAATCATCAGATCCTACTACAAACGCCTATACTCAACCAAACTGGAAAATCTGTATGAAATGAACAATTTTCTAGACAGATATCATGTACCAAAGTTAAATCAGGAGCAGATGAACCATCCAAACAGTCCCATAACCCCTAAGGGCATAGAAATATTAAAATCTCTCAACCAAAAAAGACCCAGAACCAGATGGGTTTAGTGCAGAATTCCATCAGACCTTCAAAGAAGACCTAATACTAACACTCTTCAAACAATTCCACAAAATAAAAACAGAAGGAATACTACCCAAGTCATTCTATGAAGCCAGAATTAAGCTTATACCTAAACCACACAAACACCTAACAACAAAAAAAAAGAACTTCAGACCAATTTCCCTTATGAATATTGATGCAAAAGTACTCGATAAAATTCTTGCAAACCAAATCCAAGAACACATCAAAATTATCATCCATCATGATAGAGTAGATTTCATCCCAGTGATGCAGGGATAGTTCAATATACAAAATTCCATCAGTATTGTCCACTATATAAACAAACTCAAGGGGGGAAAAACACATGATCATTGCATTAGATGCTGAGAAAGCATTTGACAAAACTAAACATCCTTTCATAATAAAAGTCTTGGAAAGATCAGAAATTCGAGACCTATACCTAAACACAGTAAAAGCAATATACAGCAAACCAGTAGCCAACATCAAACTTATTTGAAGAGAAACTTGAAACAATCCCATTAAAATCAGGGACTAGACAAGGCTGCCCACTCTCTTCCTACCTATTCAATACAGTAATTAAAGTCCTAGCCAAAGCAATTAGACAACAAAGGGAGGTCAAAGGGATACAAATTAGAAAGGAAGAAGTCAAAATATCACTATATGCAGATGACATGACAATATACTTAAGTGACCCCAAAACTTCCACCAGAGAACTCCTAAACCTGATAAACAACTTCAGCAAAGTGGCTGGTTATAAAATCAACTCAAAAAAAATCAGTAATCTTCTTATACTCAAAGGGTAAACAGTCTGAGAGAGAAATTAGGGAAATGACACTGTTCATGATAGTTACAAATAATATTAAATACCTTGGTGTGAATCTAACCAAGCAATTGGACGATCCATACAAGAACTTCAAGTTTCTGAAGAAAGAAATAGAAGATGATCTCAGAAGATGCAAAGGTCTCCCATGCTCATGGATTGTCAGGATTAATATACTAAAAATGACCATCTTTCCAAAAGCAGTCTACAGATGCAATGCAATCCCCATCAAAATTCCAACTTAATTCTTCATAGAGATAAAAAGAGCAATTCTCAAATTCATTTGAAATAACAAAAAACCCAGGATATCAAGAACTATTCTCAACAATAAAAGAACTTCTAGGGAAATCACCATCTCTGACCTCAAGCAGTCTTACAGAGCAATAGTGATAAAAACTGTATGGTATTGGTACAGAGACAAGCAGGTAGATCAATGGAATAGAATTGAAGATACAAAAATGAACCCAAACACCTATGGTCACTTGGTCTTTGGCAAAGAAGCTAAAACCACCCATCAGAAAAAGACAGCATTTTCAACAAATGGTGCTAGTTCAACAGGTGGTCAGCATGTAGAAGAATGCAAATTGCTCCATTCTTATCTTCTTGTACAAAGCTCAAGTCCAAGTGGCTCAAGGACCTACACATAAAACCAGATACACTGAAGCTAATAGAAGAGAAAGTGGGGAACCGCCTCAAACACATGGGCACAGGAGAAATTTTCCTGAATAGGACATCAATGGCTTATGTTCTAAGATCAAGAATTGACAAATGAGACCTCATAAAACTGCAAAGCTTCTGTAAGGTGAAGAACACTGTCAATAAGAAAAAACAGAAATCAACAGATTGGAAAAAAATCTTTACCAACTTTACATCCAGTAGAGGCCTTATATCCACTGTATACAAAGAACTCAAGAAGTTAAACTCCAGAGAACCATAAAACCCTATTAAAAATGGGGTGCAGAGCTAAACAAAGAATTCTCAACTGAGGAATATCGAATGACTGAGAAGCACCTAAGGAAATGTTCAACACCCTTAGTCATCAGGGAAATGCAAATCACAACAACCTTGAGATTCCACCTCACACCAATCAGAATGACTAAGATCAAAACTCAAGTGACAGCAGATGTTTGCAAGAATTTGGAGAAAGAGGAACACTCCTCCATTGTTGCTGGGATTGTAAGCTTGTACAATCACTTTGGAAATCAGTCTGGCAGTTCCTCAGCAAATTGGACATAGTACTATTTGAGGATCTAACTGTATCTCTCCTGGGATTATATTCAAAAGATGCTCTAACATATAACAAGGACATGTAGTCCCCTATGTTTGTAGCTTCCTTATTTATAATAGACAGAAGCTGGAAAGAACCCAGATGTCCCACAACAGAAGAATAGATACAGAAATTGTGGTACAGTTACACAATGGATTACTGCATGGTTATTAAAAACAATGAATTTGTGTAATTTTTAGTCAATGGATTGAACTAGAAAATACCATCCAAAGTGAGATAACCCATCACAAAAGAACACACATAGTATGCACTCATTGATAAGTGTGGATGTTTCAGTCCTTCTTGTAAGGAGGAACAAAATACTCATGGGGGAGTGGGAAATACGGAAACAAATTGTGAAGTAGAAACTGAAGGAAAGGTCATCCAGAGACTGCCCCACCTGGGGCTCCATCCCATATGCAGACACTTGCAGATTCCAAGAATTGCTTGCTGTCAGGAGCCTGATTCAGCTATTTCCTGAGAGGTTCTTTCAGATCCTGGCAAATACAGAGGCAGATGTTCACAGCCAACCATTGGACTGATCATGGGGTCTCCAGTGAGTTAGAGAAAAGACTGAAGGAGCTTAAGGGCTTAGCAACCCCATAAGAAGAACAATAATATCAACCAATCAGAACCCTCAGAACTCCCACGAACTAAATCATCAACCAAAGAGTACAGATGGAGGGTCTCATGGCTCCAGCCACATATGTAGCTGAGGATGGCCTTGTTGGACATCAATGGCAGGAGAGGCCCTTGGTCCTGGGAAGGCTCCATGCCCCAGTATAGGGGGATGCTAGGGCCGGGAGGCAGGAGTGTGTGGGCAGGTGGATGTGCACCCTCATAGAAGCAGGGAGAGAGAGGATGGGATGGGAGGTTTCCAGAGGGAAAACTGGGAAAGGGGATAACATTTGAAATGTAAATAAATAAAATATCCCATAAAAATGTAAAAAAAAAGAACATTAATAGGACATCATTGGTGGGCATCTAAACAGATAGAAAATTAAGAAGAAAACTAAGAAAATTCAAGTAAATTATGGATTTGAATTATTGATGATTTAACAGTATTAGTTAAATAATTGTAACAATCTACACAAAATTACATTAATAAAATCTGAAATGGAATTCTCAGGAGCTCTGTGGATTCACAATATATCTATAAATTCAAACTGTTCTCATATTGAATAGGAAGGTAATCGAGTGAAGGATTGTGTTGTGGTTCCAGGCCTGGTGAATGATACTGATGACATTTTTAAATTAAAGAAATGTGAAGGCTTGGAGAAATGTCCTATATCACAATGGCCCACATTCAGATCACTGGCACCCATGTTAAAAACAAAAACTGAAACAAGCTAGGCCAATAGTACCAGTGAGACATGCCTACATCATCTCAATGTGGAAGCATACACAGACAGCACTGAGCAGCTAGCCAGCTAGTCTAACAAAAACTGGTACCTTCCAGGTTCTATGAGAGACCCTGTTTTAAAATCGTTGTGAAGACTAATTGAAGAAGACATCCAATGTCAAGCACTGGCCTTCACACATGTGTACTTGCACACACATAAAAACATACAAAAATGACATAGGAAGGCATTTCAAGAGAAAAGCAGTTAATAAAAAGCAACAAAATAACGTAGTAAAGCCAAAGTACAACCTACTGCTGTAAATATCGAGAGCTAATGAGGCTATTCATCATTTTCAAGCAAGTGGTTGTAGAACTGGATCATTACCACTGAAATTCTGTGCACAGAAGCTGGTTTTCTTGCCTGCATATTACAGTATATGTGTCTTCCTCAGTGTGGCATCCTTGAGGATGTTACTACAAGCGTCTCAGCAGATGACAAATAATGACTTTACCAAACACCGTAATGTGGAGACTCCCATACTTTCCATTTCTTTCTTATAAATATCAACAACTATGACTCTACATAATGATAAAATTAGTGCAAAACCTGAACAATTCGTACTATTCTGCCAAGTGTGGAAGGGATCGATTGTTTACTGCCGAGAGTGGAAGCTGGAAACTCTTTTCCTTCCCATTACTTTCTGCATGGCTCTACCTGCTCCTTTACTTCTGAGACAAGGGCTTTAAATACTCCTGCCTACCATTAGTGTAACTTCCCATTCCACGTTCCCTTTCCATCACTGTCCCATTTCTAACCCCTTTCCATTGCAGACTCTACAAACAGCATCAGTATCATTCATCAGGCCTGGAACCACAACACAATCCTTCACTCGGCTACCTTCCTATTCAACCCAATTAGTCATTGTTTGAAGAATCTCTCAGATCTCTCTCATATCTATTCTGTTCTTTCTGATTCCATCACCAGCTTTATGGTTTTACAAACCCACCTGTAACTAGCCAACATTACATCTTCTCTGCTCTCATTTCCTGTCTCCTCATACTAACCTCTTTTATACAGTAAGTTCTTTATTGAACTAGCTGGAAGCAGAGTATGGCTTTTATTTTTTTTTATCCCTACATTTCAACACACTTGAGAACAAATTCTTTATGTCTTCAACAAGTCAGACAATTCTCCCAACTTTCTAATTCTTTTTCATATCTCAATGTGATAAAATAGGGTTATGAACTGTTACTTCCATGCTCTCTCCTCTGGTCTCGGATCGTGTTAGTTCAGGCTAAGTGCTTGCAACATAGCGTCAGGCTATTTGGATTAATCCATATTCTGACTCGCTTCCTCCCTTATATCAGCCAGCATTGACTAACATTTTAAAAGTCAAGACCAGGAGAAAGAAAATTAAAATTAAACACAGCAGCTTCACTAAGTCCTGACTGGACAGCACTTCTAAGGATTTCTCCAAGTTCCTATACTGTAGTCCCTGGCTGAAGTTCTCAGGATATAGTCCTGAGATGTCAGGATAAAGTCCTGATGCAGGATATTGCTCCCTCACAGGAGCCAAAAAGAGAAACCTGCCCTCTATAAGCACTTCATTTTAAAATACGGACATGGAGTTCATACATGTGCTCACTGACATGTTCTCCCTCTTAGCGTGATCCATGGAGGTGATCTTCCAGAATGCAAAGCAGGGATTTGACCCCTATTCTCGATTCCCATTGAAATTTAATTAAGAAAGTTTGGGGTTTATATGCTATTAAAAGTATTTTTTTATCAATGTACACATTTATTTGGGAAGGGATAATAGAATTCTCAAAAATGCCATAGGCCATTTCCTTAGATCAGTATCGAAAATCCTCTTTTATTGGCCCTAATCAGTCATTTCAATCTACTTCCTATCACTCGGCTAATCTAAACATCTTTTGTAGCCCTAGTTTAATCACTATTTTAAACACACACATGCACCACAAATATGATATCAGAGAATTCTTAGAATGAACTGGAATTTCTGGAAAAGAAATTAAGAAAATAAGAAAGGGGAAAAATCTCAGGGTTTTATTTAGAAATGAGCTCACCCTGATTTTATTGTAACTGGTGCTGCACCAGGACTTCTAGAGTCTGGTCCAGATCATAACAGTTTTGAAAAAAAAAAGTATTCAGATAACAATTAGCTCAACCTCAAGTGAACAACAATTTAAGACATGTTTACACTGAGATTCTTTACAAAGTACATCTGGCTTCTTTCACAAGAATATGTACTGTTGATTCAGAGTGCTCAAGGTTTAAGGTCTAGGAAGCTTGCCTGAGGTAAATAGAATCCCTGTGAGTGTCAGAATTTGCCTGGCCCTAAAATAATCCAGAAGTCACTTAGTCTGTGGTAAAGTACAAGTGATATCACTCATAAGACCTGAAGTTTTATAGCCTAAAAGTAATGCTCAAGGTTTTAAGGGGAAAGGATAAATTCTGGATAAGTAACTTCTGAAGATAGAGACAAAGCCTGTCTCATCGGACAGCAAAGGATCACCAGGTTATAGAACTCCATCCTTTCTGGAACTCAAGGAAGAGCAACTACACACACACACACACACACACACACACACACACACACACACACCTCACTCCATTGAAGAGGGATGCTGTGTATTCAACTTTCCTGGCTGCTCCAGTGCTTATGTGTGAAGAAGGCCCTTTTGTGCTCTACATTTTGGTATCTTCAAACATTATTGGCTTGTTCCATAGCATAGCTTCTTAAATTATAGATCAAAACTCCATGGGGCTCTGCTTACCTGAATGCGGAAGCTACAAAATAATAACAACAACAACAACAACAACAACAACAATAATAATAATGTTTCTGAATGTGTAACATTCAGAATTAATCCTTAATTAAACATGCATGAATTTAAGCTGGTTCTGGCAGTGTTGGTCTGTGATATGTCATGTGACTTCACTGTATCCTTGGCTTTGAACATGTAGCAGTGCACTTTACACTATGCATACATTCATTCTATATAGTATGAACAGACACTGCCTGAAACATCTCCCTCAGATTGGAGGCTGTATGTGTAATAAGATGCATTGCTCTTGTTGAACAAGCAAGGCCATCTGCTCCTATAGAAATATAGACATTTAATTATGGAAAATAAACCCTTTAATGTTCTTCTACAATGGATTAACTATAAATTATACTGTTGCATTGTATTAGGCTTGAATGATCAATTTTTAAAAAGTTGTTTGAGATAATTTATGTCAGGATATTTCAACCAATTCATTCCTTTAAGATTTCAAATCTTAAAATATCTCCTTCTGACTAATTGAAATTATTGTTTCTTGTCATTTTTCTGCTGCTTTCTATATGCTGTGTATATCTGCTCTACATTTTTGTTTATTGGTTTTGTTTTCCTTTGTTTTTGATACTAGGTACAATCTCAGAAATCAGTTCACTTTAGTATCAAGTAAAAATAGTATTACCCCACTCCCAGAAAGGCCAGTTAAGGAACATAGGTACAGTGATTAGAATCACCAATAAGTTGTCATACTTGAGGAAGCAAAAGCAATGGATAAGCTAGAATGTATATTATTTATACAATATGTATGAATTATTAAATACTTTCACAGAATCTGTTTCTTCTTTGAGTTCATTATATGAATTTTTACTGACAATTTGAATTCTAATATTGTCTCTCTTTAACCTTTGCTGTACCAGTTGGCCTAGTGACAGAACAAATAAGTCTTCATGAAAAATCTCATTACTTAGCCAGTTAAATAAAGCCTGCATTCAAGATATGAAAAGATAATGCACATTATTGAGACAACATTATCGTGAATGAAGGTTGTGAAGCATTATTAATACTGTGAATTCACTGGGTGTATGTAAAGCTAGAGCTCTGATCATGAAAGCTAAATTCCTAATGGGGTTTCTTTTGAAGTAACAGAGCTTCTGTCACTTGAACACCACTGGTGTGATGATAAGTATTTGCAGAATTAGAAATAAGTTAAGATTGCTTTGAAAGCATTTGCACTTTTTCTTTTTGATAAGTGTCTTTTAAGAACAATAAAGGGATTTATTTCAGTCAAGTAGTAGTGAAAATATTGGATGATACCAACTGCTTTGGATTTTATCAAAGGCATGATATGTGGGTGGTAAAGCCTGGAAGAGGAGACAAGATGGAGTTTAATGAACAAGAGAGAGTAAAGAAAGAAAACAATAAAGAGAAATGTTTTTAATTTATAATAAACATACATTTTAAAATCAAAGTTAATATATATATGTAAGAGACTATTATTTATTATTCATTCTATAGATCTAATTGAATGCATGATAATGTGTTAGTTTATACCTCTGTCCTAGCTTCAGTGATTTTTGCTTAGTAGACACTTTCTTACAGATATGGTTAGTTTGTGTTCTTGACAATTTTGGCTCATTATGAAATACTAAATCTAAACTATTGAAATGCTTTATTAATTTGTGGTAGACACATTTTTAATGACCAATGGAGTACTTACATGCTGAAAATAGAAGGGTAAAATATTTGCTCATGTTTTTTTTTCCCTTGGGTTTTCACCCAAGAAAGCACAGTGAACATTTCCTTCCTATCATCAGAACTGTCTCTGTTGCCTATGACACAACATATCACAGAGAAGAATGAAGAAAATATTTCTAAATTGTCAATATATGGCAGTGATTTTAGATAAGTTCTTTTAAATATCTCTTTCTTTGTCTTTCATTTTTCTATCAAACTTTATTATATTTTGAAAAAAATGAAACAAAAAATTAAAAAGTAAAAGAAAGACAGTGTGCCTTTACCATTGACAGAAATCAAAATTAAACGTCATAAATAGATATAGCTGGGAAGTGAAAATTCTCTTTTGTTTTATTTTTACTTGTAATAAAAGTATTTTAATCAAAGCATGTCACAGCAATTGATACACTTTGTAGGAGGATAATTTCTTTTTCTCTCCTCCTCCCTTTTGCTTTCAACTGAAGGTAATTTGCTCAAGCATTAATAGGACTGGGTCCACTAGACTCCTTCTCTGACTTCCAGTGAACCACCGTTTTTTCTAACTCATGTATCAGCCATCTTAACAACTTTCCTTTACAATTTTGACATATATACATATTTTAAAAAGCAGCTTCAGCCTTAACCTTGAGATGGTTTCCTGTCTGTGACTTCCAGTGGGTAGCTGGCTGCTTATCTCTCCTTTTCCTTCCTACCCTAGACTGACTACACTCTGTGTGTGTAAGCAATAGCCTGTGAGCTTTGACTAGCTTTTCCTGGTTTTGTTGAGGAGATAGAATGCAAACTTATGAAATTTTTTTTGTAATCAAGAACCACATTCCCTGCATTGTCGGGCTGAGTGTCTATCGTGCCTCTGTGGTGCCAGAGAGCTGCAAGCAAGCTGCTCTGGGGAGGCAGAACACAAGCTGTAATGGGGGCCCAGCTCGTGTTTTCCCGAGTGAGAAACAGTGAGATCTGAGACTGATGCTATGGTTCTCAGTCTCCTGTGTACCCAGATGCAGATGGGGTACCTCAGGGAGTTGAGAACAGAGTCTGAGAGTACAGAGTGGCTGGAAGAGAAAAAGCTGTCTCCAGGAGATTTAGGCGATGCTCTTTACAATCCCCCACCCTCCCCCTCAACCCCTGCAATCCGTGATGAAGAAAATCGTCCTTGCTTGTCCAAACTGTTTTATTTGTTGGTGGATATGAATGCACATATCTTACCTAGGGTAAACCAGGGATTAAATACTTTTTGTGGGAAGCGATGCTCAGAAAGGGACGCTCAATGATTAAATACTTGGGCTCTATCTAGATACCTCATTAGTGTGGGGAACCCCAGGTTTTACACTACAGTGACTGATTGTCACTGTTCCCTTAGTGGTGTGTTATGGTTATGTTATGTGTTCCAGATCAGGTCAATTGGTAGGGAGATAGCCTCAAGCCTACCATTCTCAATTCTGAGATTTCCTGGAGTTTAGGCTGGCTTGACCTTACCAGTTCTTCTGTCTAGTGGCATGATCCACTTGCCCTACAGTGCACAATCACATCAATTTAACAACAGAGCAAATAACTGACTATGTGTAGGTTTCCCATCTTCTCTACCCTATGCATATACACAGCTGCCTATACATAAGTATCCTCAAAGCTATTCAGGGAGCAAAGGGGAAAAATCCACAAGAGGAAAACTGTCTATTTTCACTTCACCAAATAGAGTTGTCTTAATTACGGTTTTACTGCTGTGAACAGACAGCATGACCAAGGCAACTCTTATAAAAACATTTAATTGGGCTGGCATATAGGTTCAGAGGTTCAGTCCGTTATCACCAGGGCAGGAACATGGCAGAGTCCAGGCAGGCATGGGACAGAAGGAGCTGAAAGCTGTACATCTTCATCTGACATTTGCAAGCAGAATACTCACTTCCAGGCACCTAGGACTAGGGTATTAAAGCCCACACCCACAGTGACACACCTGCTCCAACAAGTACCTTCTAATAGTGCCACTCCCCAGCCCAAGCATATACAAACCATCACATTCCACTCCCAGGCCCCCCAAAGACTTGTTCAAACATACGAATCTATGGGAGCCATACTTAAACATAGCATAATGTGAAATACATTTAGTCCAACTTCAGGAGTTCCTATAGTCTATAGCAGACTCAACAATGTTAAAAGTCCAAAGTTTAAGGTCTCTTCTGAGATTTATCTAATCACTTAACAGTAATCCCAAAAGCAAGACAGGAAACCAGCTGGGAAAACTCCAAACTCGACATCCCCATGTCTGATGTCAAAGTGGTCTTCATATCTTCATGTTTCATCTTTGTTGATGATAACAAACTTCTTTCTCCTGGGCTAGTTCCACTCCCAGTTGGTAGCTGTCCTTAGCAGATAGCTCATGGCTCTGGCATCTCAAATATCTTGAAGTCTTTAAGGCAACTTCAATGTCACAGCTTCTTGTTTCAATGTCTGAGATCTAGACATGGTCTTCTGGGCTCTTCTCCAGCTCTGCCCTCTGTAGCACTCTAAGCTCAGGTTGATCCACTCTACTACTGATGCTGTTCTTGGTGTTCATCCCATGGTACTGGCATTTCCAATACTCTGAGTTCTTCCACTGCAACTAGGCTTCACCAATACACTCTCATAGGCTCTCTTCATAGTGCCAAGCCTCAACTCCTTTGCATGACCCCTTCAGTCCTGGGCCATCAACTGCAACTGAGGCTGCACCTTTACCAATGGCCCTCCATGGCCTCTCACAGTGCCAAGCCTCAGCTGCTCTTCATGACCCCATCATACCTTCAAAACAAGTACCACATGAGTAACTCTTACACATTACCAAGTATAGCTGCTGCAGCACAAGGTACAACCTTGACTATCTCTGTGTCACAGTTTCCTTGTGCTCTCAGAAAATACTTCCCAGAAGATTTGACCTCAGTGATACTGGTCTCTTCTTAATCACCATTAACTTCTTAGCTACAGCTAACCAGCATCAATTGCCCCAGTAGTCCCTTCCATTCTTGACTCTAAATCCAGAACCAAATGGCTGAAGTTGCTGAGTTATGCTGCTTGCAGGAGCTGGAACATGGCCCCCTTGTTCTACTATACTATCACTAGTTTCCTCCTTTCCAACTCCTTCACTGTCTAAGCCTAGCTGTCCTGGATCATGCTCTATAGATTGAACTCAGAGATCTGTATGCCTATCTCCTGGGATTATAGGCTGGGATTACCATGCCTAGACCTAAACTTAGCTGGATGGGATCTTGCCCCAAGGCCACTACTCCCTTAATTCAATTCAATATACTTGAACACAGAATTCAGCTCTATTTCACTTCCTGGTAGCCCTTTAATAATCAAACCATGTATTTTATATTTTTCCTTTTGAAGCTTGCTATGCTTATTAAAAATACTCTTCCAGAGTTAAAAATACTTAACCAGAGACCAAACTCTATGATGGGTATTTCTGAGACTTTCTTTGTCAATGCAATTAATCTGAGTCTCTTCACCTTAGCCTCAGGCAGACTTTTCATATAAAGGTAAAAAGCAGCCACATTCTTCACCAAAATACCACAAAAATACTCTATAGGCCACATAATGAAATTTGTCTCCACTGAAACCTCTTGGACCAGGTCTGCATAGTTCAAATCACTCACAGCAACAAAGTCTTTCATATTCCTACCAGGATGGCTCATTAAGCCCTGCTTAAAGCATTTCCCTGCTTTCCAAATCCAAAGGCCCCAAATCCACATTCTTCCAAACAAAAGCATGGTCAGGTCTAACATAGCAATACCCCACTCCTGGTACCAACTTCTGTCTTAGGGTTTAACTGCTGTGAACAGACAGCATGGCAAAAGCAACTCTTCTAAGGTCAATATTTAATTGATGCTGGCTTACAGGTTCAGAGGTCCCATCCATTATCACCAAGGTGTGAACATGACAGTGTCCAGGCAGGCATGGTGCAGGGGCTGAGAGTTCTACATCTTTATCTGACATTTGCAAGCAGAATACTCACTTCCAGGAAAGTAGAACTAGGGTGCTAAAGCCCATATCCATAGTGACACACCTACTCCAATAAGGCTATTCTTCTTAATAGTGTCACTCTCTGGCCCAAGAATACACAAACCACCACAATAGTCAACATAAATTTGCCCTTAAAGTATCAAATCCCATTATAGATGTTTGTGAGCCACCAAATTGTTAGAGGGAATTGAACTTAGGACCTCTGAAAGGGCAGCCAATGTGCTTAACCATTGAGCCATCTCTCAAGCCCCTTAATGTAAACATCTTGTAGGCTGACTCTACTCCTAAGCTTAAACAAAACTGACTGAGGTATAGTTGGCATGAGGTCATAAACAATGTTTTCTTATATTGACAATAAAAAATAAACTGCTGATACAACAAAAATTTTAAAAGCTAACCACAGAATCATTATGCTAAGTTACAGAAGCAAAATCAAGAAAAATATATGTGAATTTATTTATAAAATATTTTACAGAAACTCATCAATGGTGCAAAGTATTTTCCATATTATTACTTTTAATGTGAGGGGCAGAAGTAGGTGACTTTGAAGCCACCTTCCTACAACCATGAAAATAAATAATATCCTACTAGGAATTTGGCCAGATCTATTACATGCCTTTGAAAATTTTCACCAAGATATATGCAAATATGTGAGATATATGCATTCACTGTATGTAGATTATCTATATTAAAATGGAAACATAACCAAGTATGAAATGCTGTTTCTAAATGTGTATTTAATTAATATGGACACATGTATAAATGTCAACAATTCATTTGAAAAAAACCTTTGAAAAGAACAAAAGGAGAATTGTTACATGCAAAGGGCAAAGAGTTGGTTGGGGGACAAAATGCCATAATAAAGAGTCCTGGGCTGGAGAGATGGCTCAGTGGTTAACAGCACCGTCTGCTCTTCCAGAGGTCCTGAGTTCAATTCCCAGCAACCACATGGTGGCTCACAACCATCTGTAATGGGTTCTGATGCCCTCTTCTGGTGTTTCTGAAGACAGGGACAGTGTACTCACATACATAAAATAAATAAATAAATCTTTAAAAAAAAAAAAAAGAGTCCTAAAGTTGAGACAGAAAAGAGATTCTGAAGTCTGCACTTTGGATACCTAGAACAATTCATGAGTCAACGCGTGCTAACTGAGCATATTCATTCAAGCACATCAACAGATACCATTGCCCAGAAATGTACTGAGAAAGCTTAGAGCACCTCGTACCGACTACACAGCTAGAGGCTGAGGCTGCCACATTCACATAAACTGATTACTTCCAAGCTCATTTTTCTTATACCAAGTCATAGTTTATACTTAATATGAACCAAGCTGTGGGACTAGACTCTAGATATACAGTCTCAAGGCTACATGTTGAAGAGAACAGTAACTTTCCTCTAAGGGGAAAAAAAGGAGGGATATGAAATACCATCCAGAAATGGCATGTAAAATAATCCATGGGTAGATATAAAGAAATCTTGGAGAGCAACAAAAAACAATGACTCAGAGGAGATTGGAAAAAATTCAAAAATATACTCTACCCATTTTTCTATAAATCTTCATCCCATTCATTTTCAGAGCTGGGTCAGGATTGCCATATGTCACAGTTTGCCTAAGAGTCCTGGTTTATGTCTGCTATCCTGCATAAATATCAGTGAAAAGCCTTTAGCTGGATTATAAATTATATTCTACCCATTAGGCAGGGAAGATGTATACTGATAAATGATTCATTAGAAATAAATACATCTTGGAAGAATGGAGATTTTTCAAGTTGTGCCTAACTGCAGGTAAATGGTAGCCAAAAGCATTTTTTTATTCAGATATCATATTAAAAACTCTGGCATTAAATTAACCTATATATTTGGGAAATCAATCCAATTAATATTATTTGTTTGTGAAGAAGCCTTAAGCTCACAAAACCTTTATTTGGTCTCTTTTCAGACGTGCATATTTCCCTGATTTCTAGGCAATTGTTCTTCATCTATCATGCTTACATTATTTTATGGATGTCATTCCAGCATGAGCTTTGGTTTATTCTTTCAAATTTGAAATGAATTATGTTTAAAGAATAAAACATTATCAATTCTAGTTCTTAACGAAGTTTTTGAGAGGAATTCAAAGCAAACCATGATTGTACCATGACAAGTATGATCGTAATAAATGGAAAATCCATGTAATTCCTCTCAAGAGAGCCCTGTAAGAATTGACACTGCACTTATCATGGCATTGCCAACTAAACCACACTACCTCAGATACATTACCTCTTATCTCCAAACCTCAGAATACTAGTTTGTAAAATTTAGGCTTGTATTTAAATCTTTCCATTGCATAACTCTAGAAAATAATATAATATTTTGATCATAATTTTAAAAAAATCACTGTAATGCCTTTAGCCTTTCAAATCCTGAACAAAATAAATAACCATGATTTTATGATATTCTGAATACTTAGCATAGTCAGTCACTATACAAGTACTTTTGTTATTCCATAGCATATGAAATTTAAATAATTCTGAGCAGAAGTTGAGGTAGGATGTGTGTCCTGTGAGTCTTCCATGTAGAGGAATTGTTATCCAGAAATCCTCTGGTAAAGGATCACATCCAAAGACATTATTCTGTGTGATCCAGCTGGAATACAGACACACTGTTAATCCCAGGAGACAGAGGCAAGGTGACTTCAAATTGGACTTCAAGGCCAATCTGGTATAAAGTAAGTATCAGGTAAAAAAAAGATGAGGTCCAGGTATAATGGTACATACCCTTAATTCCAGATCTCAGGACACAGAGGCATGTAGATCTCTGAGTTGAGTTCAAGTCAGTCAGTTCAGGTGAGTCAGTGAGTTGAGAGGCAATTCAGTTGAGTGAAGTTCACGGCAATTCAGTTTGTGGAGTTCACAGGCAGTTTTTATTAGGGACAGTTTTACAGAAAAAGGTTGCAGAGAGAACTAGCTATACAGGTGAAGACTGAATGAGCCTATGTATGTAAAGGAGCCAAAAGATTAGAAAAGATTGCCAAAGTTAGTGTGAGACCAAGCAAAGCAATTCAGTGAGGTTACGTTTATACTCCTGTCTCCCGTCTCTGTAAGTGTAGTGGGGTTACAGATGCTCATGCTACTGTGCTCTGCCTCCTGTGGATTATGCAGCAAGCACTTTTACCCACTAACACATCTCCCTGACCCCTATCAATTGTTCTAACACAAACCAACTAGATAACATTCAACTAATCTTTTTCATCTTGTCCCTTATCAACTAATTTTAAGGGACAAGTTCCACTAGGTGGCTTCTATGGTTTAGTTATTTCTTAATGTGCAGCAATCATTTGAATAAGTCATGTCTGAAAATAAGTCCTGTTCTAATGCGTACAAATCACATGGCATATGAATTCCGAACTTTGCTTTCTTCTTGTAACCATCAAATTATTTGTTGGTAGCTCAACACTGGTTATCTATTAAACATATTTTAAAAATGAAGATATTAAAATGTACTCAAAAATAAAATCTACACTACTCTGACACAAATTGGATATATGTAAAGTATATTAAAACTCTATATACATATAAAATCTGACAGACATGTAGAGATTGCCTTTCTGTTTCTGCTTTTCATGAAAGTGATATGGTACTTAGTAAAGATACGAAAGCAATGTGATAATGATTTAATTTTCAATTTTCTAGCTTTTTTGTCCCAAAGAGATTCACTTCTTCTGGTGTTTCATATTTTGAAAACAGTATGCCTTATGTACAACTACTCTTGAGCAACAACCTGTGCAATTACAGAAGAAACAAAGAGGTAGAGGAAACTATGACACAAGAAATAAAAGATACGTTAGTCTTTTCTTCCCAGCCCACAAGTGTTACATTGGTGGTCAAAGATCAAGGTCTGGGCTCTGTGCTCCATGCCCACATTTCTCACTCCAGAATCTTCAGGAGTCAGCTGTCTTCACACAGAGGCTGTGCTGAAGGCTCCTGGGAATTTTGCCTCAAGACTAGAAGAATGGAATTATAATTTCACTAATGATTGATACTTTCCCACTACTTCCTTCCCTACCACACAATCTCACCTAAATTCTCCAGAGTTCATCTCTTACCTTTAGTTAGATTCTATGGAGTGATGTGCTGGTGAGGCCCACATGAGAAAATGAGAGAAGGGACCCTCTTATGACACTCGAAAGAAGGGAAGTCTCATGAAAATACCAGTGCTAGAAAAAGCCCTGAATGATCACTTGCAATTTTCTTTATAAAAATCTCTGGAGAAATTTTCATCAATTTCATTCCATTTCTGTATCCTTTAAATCGAACGTAAATAAATGAAAACTAAGATCGGAGCTTTGCAAATGCCTGGGGAAAGTGACATATCACTTTGTAATACAACAACGACTGTAGCTGCTGCTACAGTACATCACTGCTCCAAGTTCAGTAGGGCATATATTTTATACACAGACCACGGGTCTCAATTTCAAATGTCACTCTTGATAGGATCTGAAGAACAGTTCTGAATTCTACATTTGAGATGGTGCTTATATGCGAAGCCTAGGGAGTTTAGACTATGTTCTGTAACAGACAGTGAAGCCTTAATACACAGTAAGAAATAACATATAACATCAGCCAATACAATTTCATCCACTTAGACATAACATCATTTTCTAAATGTATGCTATTTTCTAGATTTTATAACACACACACACACACACACACACACACATATATTGCTATTACTGAAATTTTCTTTAAGTTGATTCAAACTATTTAACTCCATACATTTTTAATATACTTTAATTCCATGTATTTTTAATTAAAATGTCTGAGATAAACATTTAATTATTTATGATATACAGTATTTAAGGATTATTCACAATGATCTCTGCCTTTAGACACTGCTGCTTGTCTTTTTTCTCTTAAGGATGTATTGCACCCAGAGACTTGACTCAAGGGGACAGAAGATAGCAAAAATGAAGGTGTTGGGAGCCGACTCTTAGCTGAAAGCAGCTATCATTTTTACAGCCATCTCGAGCCATATACCTTGACAAGAGACTTGTTTTCAACAGCCCGCAACAGCTGAGCACACTCTGATAAACATCTTGTTACACTGTTTAGTGCCCCCAGCTGCAAGGTGCACCTGGTATCCATGGCTACAAGGCACGTGATGTAGTGCCTTCAGTTGAGATTGTCCACGAGGGCAAGTCACGTGGTAAAGGGTATAAATAACCAAGATTTCCTTTCTATAGAGGAGAATATAGGAGAATATAAGAGACTAGAGAAGAATAAAGAAGAGACGTGAAGAGACTAGACCAGACTCTGTCTCGTATCTATCTTTTGCATCTCTTGCCCCTCTTTCGCCCTTCCTCCGTCCCCACTCTCTCTCTTGCTAGACCCTGACCTGCAGACCAGAACAGCAAAACGGGCCATTACAAAGTAACAGAACTGGCCGTTACAAAGGAAATGGCCGTTACATGAAGGGATACCACTTCTATGAATAGTGTACAAAAGACTATGATGTATATCTTGGTGAACTCTCTTTCACTTGCCCTCTAAATGTGAACATTTTAAAAAGACCACCATTTTGGAAGGGCCTATATGACTAAGGAGACTTCCAGCCCATGGCTAGTAAGAAACTCAAGGCACACAACCACCACAGAGTGAATTTAAAAGATAGTTCCATCATCCAACTTGTAGGTAATGACTCGCAAGTCAAAAGACCAAACAGAGGACTAGCAAAGCCACACCCAGATTTCTGACCTACATTGAGTTGTGAAATAATAAATTCTATTGATTTAAATTTCTAATCTGGTAGCAATGTCTTATGTGGCAATATATATTTAATAAGTTTATATATTAAAATTTCTTTAGAAATAACCTATAAATTCACTTTTAACAGTTACCAAAACATGGGGACTGGAGAGATGGTTCAGCAGTTAAGAGCAGTTATTCTTGCAGAGGACCCAGGTTTGGTTTTCAGGATGTAAATGGACACTTACAATTGTCTATAACTCCAGTTCAAGGATCTGATACACTCTTCTGACTTCCTTGGCTATGAGGAATGCATAGTGAACAGATATACATGTGAACAAAACACTCATAGACATACAATTTTGTGTTGTTCCCAAGGTAAAACCTTTACTCATGACCTAGGCAAAGAATAGAAATAACAATTTTTGGAATGAGAAAAGTAGAGTTTTATTTGACTACAGTGAAAAGTAGTAAGAATGCCGATTTTAAAGAGGTCCTGTGAAGAATATACATCTGCGATTATGAACTATAAAGCCATGGAGAAATTTTTAGCCATGGAAATTATAGGAATTCCACAATAAGGATAATATTTGTCTTTTAAAAATCTTGAAATCAGCAATAGGCCTGTCATAAATGTATACTAACACCAAGTCTTGGGTCTCAGTGGAAAAACATTGAAACAGATGGCTATAAGCTAATGTAAACAGGCAGCTTTTGTGGAAATCTACAAGCCTGAGTAGTCATAGACCTTGTAAATAGGTAGTTTTGGCAGACAATACCAACTTAGATAAGGACAAGCGAGTCATAGGCAGAGTCATAGTGACTTGTCCCCTGAACCTTCACCCAACCAATACCAGTTCTGAAGATATCTGTATTCCCCCTGAATACTCCAGTGTCATTCCCTTCCCCACATCCTGCTTTTCTGTGTTTATAACCCCTGTGTGAATGAATTACGATTTGAGAAAAAATAAATTATAAAAAAAACAAAAAAAAATCTTGTATACATACCTTACCAAATAAAAGTGCAGGCTAATCTCAGTCACCAAGTAATAAGAGTGTCCAGAAGAAAGAAGTAACTGCTAATGCTGTAGGCAACCTCCACTGCCATTCCTCCACTGAAAGTACTATTTACTACACACTATTTTTAATAACACTTAAGTATAAATGAATACATATGTTATTCCACTTTCTGTTCATGTGTCCTATTGGACATACTGGTTGCTTTGAGTATTTTTAATGGCAATTATTGAAGAAACATCATTATATAACAGATAAGGCAATATAACTTAGATGATCTTTCTTCCAGAACTAAATTAAGAACTTTTAGTCATGTAACCTTAGTGAAGTAAGTGTTCTTTTTATGGTAGATGATATTTTGTCCACATTATTTGAAACATTTTAGTCCTATTGACTTTGCATATGAAAGAAATAATTTCTCTAAGCTCAGAGTCAAAAATATGTAAATATCAAGTGTCCTAATTTAGCAAAGAGCTCAAATGAGATATATGTCCCTAAGGTACTAGGGAAAGATGCTCAGGCAGGCATTTTAGGAAGAAATGAGCCATCCTCCCACACAAAACAGAAAGGACAGAAAGAATTCCAACAAAGCATATGGATCTAGACACAAAATATATCTGTATCCTCAAGCACTCCTGCACATCTATTTGCCTCTTACTCTTCCCTCTGAAGATGACAAAACCTTCTCTGCTCAGGCTTTTCACTAATAGCCCACCTCCTCCTGGGCCCAGTACTGCCTGCCTTCCTGCTTCTCGTTTCATTCCCAAACCATTCTCATATTTGAAACTCTTGCTTTTAGATGTCTACCACCCACCATTATAGTTTGTTCCGTCTTTCTTCAAGTCCCAGCAATGCATGTCCTTGTTCTTTGAAGAATTTAATTCCTGCCTCACTGTTATTTTTTTCAATACTACTCATGCCATAACAGTTGGTAGTTTCAATAATTCATTCATGCCCCCTCCCCATTTCATGGAATACCCTGGCCTTTTATTTCTTTACCTCCAACTATTTCATCAAAGTGGGAAAAAGATTAAGTCCTGAATGAATGTGTGTTGATAATTGAGGAACCCAGGGAAACAGCAAAGCCTCCCCAGTGGGTGTGAAGTTTGCTCAGAAAAATGGCAAAGCCTTCTGGTGTGTCTGTGGATGCTGAAAGTATGAGTCACAGCTACCTCCCTCCCAGATGACTGATACCCAACACTGCTAACCTACACAGACCTCCTACCAACCTGACATTTTAGAGAGCACTAAGGATAGTCTTTGCACTTTCTCTGTAACAACAGTCTCTTTTATGATATTGCTTAGATAGTTTCACAGTCATGTGTCTAAAAGACATAGTCTATATTACCAATATAGATATCTTTCCTGAAACCCATTCTCATGTATCAAACTACCAGCTATCACCTCAAATGGGTACTACTGAAAATCAATATTAAATAGTAAATGTCACTGCACACTTATCTTCCCATTATTTTCTACATAAAGAATTGGCAACTCATCAATTACTCAATACACACACACACACACACACACACTACACACACACACACGGCACATATCCACTTCACAAATAGTCTATAAATTAACCCTATACATCTACTTTTTTATTATATCCAGAATCCAAATTTCCATTATAACTACTACCTGATTCTAACCAAACATCAGACAGAAAATACAGAAAAATCCCTGAAATACCCAGTATCTCCCTATACATATTTCTTTGTTTCTTTCTTTTCTTTCTTCTTTTTCCCCCTATAGATTAGACCATTTATTATCCACACAGTTGCCCCAGCAATCCTTTTAAAATTTATTTCGCTTATTAGGTCAACAGTTCCAACTCCTAGCAATGGTCAAAATGTCATATAGTGTGACTTAGGGTCCTACTATATTCTACTTTTTCTATATTCATTCTCCAAGACTTCATCGTGTTATAGACTCTGCTCCCATATGGGAAATTGTCACATTTACTCTCACACCTCAAGGCCTAAACACTGGTTGGACATGCTATGCAAACACTTGTCTTCCAGAATTCCCACCAATGAACTTCCTAATTGCCTCCTAGTCTTTCCTTAAATGTCACATGTCAATGCAAATGTGGATTCTGTCTACCAACTCAGCATCCATACCGAGTATCTTCCTGCCTTTACATGTTTTGTCGATAGCCCTCTGTACTGCTCATAAATATATATTACACATAAAGTGCATTTATTAATACTGTCTCTGTGCTTTTCTGCCTTTCCAATGGACTTACATTTTCTTGACTTAATCAGTTGTTTTCTATTACTTTAGGCCCTGTGTAGAGTTTCTCCTTCTCGTATACATGCCATGATTTTTGGTCAGATTACATTGTTCATCCATATAGTCATCCATTACATTAAATTAGTATAAATGTTTGATAATTTCCTGCGAAATTCACAGTTTGTCCAGCAAATAAAAACAATAATCCACTCTTCGAACTAGAATGCTATTTATTATTTTTGGCTTATTACTCATCTGTAGCAGTGTTCTGGTCTCATATATTAGTACTGGCTGAGAAACCAAAACATCTCAAAAAAAAAAAACAGCTACTGCTACTTTTAAAGCTTTAATTTAAAAGAACTTAAAAGTTTTCCAACTTTTCAGTTAAGCACCAAAGGGATTTGCTTCTTGTACATTTAAATAAAATTGCTTATTCTGTAAATTAATGTTTAATGAATACTTAACTTTTTTATCTGAAAAGTGAAATTTATGATAGAAGACGGTTGCTATAACTCCATTTTAATAGAGTTAAGTGGTGGTTTGCACTGATAAGTTAGAGAAAACTATTCTAACATAAATTATTCTGAAATCAGATTGACAGAATGATTATATCTTTTCCTTCATTTTGTGGCAAAAAAGCAGTCACTCGTAATATGATCATGGCTACAATTTAGGCAGTACAAAATTATCTATAAATATCCTTGCATATATTTAAGCACATACACAAGTTATCCTAGTGATCCCAATGAGTGCGTCCCACATGAGTGCAGCAGGAGCAAAGAAAAGGAGAAATGTTAAAAGGCTTACCATGATTCTACAGCGGACGTGATGCCAAAATTCCAACTTTACTTTTCTCTCTAAAGTTAATTTACACTTAGGCATCACTGTGTTTATGTCACTGTCAAAAATACAACAAATAATTCAAAACTAGCTAAAGACAGCATCACTTATACCAACTAAAACATATGACTTCACTATGATTTAAAAAGATTTGTACAAAAATTTCCCCTGCTAATTAAAATGTTTTTGATCTCTATAATTGAAGCTGTTGTAGTCCAAGAAAACCTGGCTTTGGATTTGGGTGTCTTTTCAAATCAGTCACTTTAATTCTCCGGAGAGATGGACTCTGCACACTGACCTCCAGGTGATGTGCTCCGATCTCACACAGGACTTTAATAACAAAATTTGATCTGAATTTCCCACTGACTTTTCTTCTGACTAGCATCCTTCTTTGTACTTCCCTCTCCTGTTTCTTTCTAATTTTAACATTGATGTACTGAGACAGCTACAGTAGCAGCGGAGAATAAGAGTTTGCAAGGCATGTTTGAAGTGGGACTAATGGCTCCATCATGTATTGCAAGCTGTGGAAAACAGGATGAGGCAATTGGGCATTACAATTCTCATCTGTCAGAGAAGCCATCAATTAAAAGTGCAGCTCTCATCCATAGCACAGGCGTTTGAAGGTAAGAATCTATACCTGCAGAGAAAGGTTCTATCTACAGCATCCCTACCAGCCACAGGGACTAGCACATGATTAGTCTTGAATTTGAGAGGCCTTTTGCACAAAGAATGCTGAGATTTTAAAGGATAAAGTCAGTTCCAAAGCATGAAGATGTAGCTGTGCCATGTAGCAGCTCCCAAGCATCAGAGTCTGGAAATTCAGTGTTCTGCTCATATTTTAAAAAGCATAGTAATTTCCATATTTTGTGTCAGAAAAAGCTTGCCAGATTTATGAGCACAGGTCAAAGTAACCCATGATGTTTTAGCATAACTCTCCTCACTGGTGCCACAAAGCCAGGTTCTTATCTCATTGTAGAGATTATCATAGTTTATTAATAATAAAGCTCATAAGAAACTAATTGAATAGTTAATGTGTGCCAAATTGCTAAATACATAGATTAACTAAAGGTCACAAGAGTGCTCTTGAGATAAGTCTGGATACTATGACTACATTGTACAGATGAGATAACCAAAGGAACCTGTCTAAAAAAAAAAAAAAAAAACGCCAGTAAAGCCCAAATTTGAACCAAAGCTGTCTAAGTCAAACAGTATATTGTGCAATAGTATTGAACAGTATTTATCACATTCACCATTATACTCACTGAATCTGAAAAAAAGCCTAGTCAAAGTTACAAAGGTCTACTAAAAATACATCAGTGAAATAGATTATAGACTGGGAAATGGTTTGTCTAATATTTTGATCTATCAAAACAATGATAAAGGCTTAATACTGCATCAAAGAAATGTCTCTTTTTCAACAGACAGACGTTGTTACAGAAAAACACAACTAATCAAAATGTAGAGAACAAGTGACCATGTTGTACTCAGTCCCAACAGGTACCTCTATAACACAATTCCCACAACTAAGGCTCAGGGGACATAGCAGGGGAGAAAGCAAAGGAATAAGAAAGACACTTATTGTGAGGTTGTGTGTCCTAGAAATACCAGAGAAGCTACACCCATGAAGTCTCACCACAAATCATCCAACAAGACAAAAACAAGTATGACACCAATAAACATGATAACATGAAGAGGGAATTTAACAAAACCCCAAACCTTGACAAATCTACAGGCAATCGAGGGATGCTGAGTGTAGGACTAATAGTCTTCCCCAGGGAAGAACCCCAGTTGTTTATCCTAACACCAAGTGGTAAGCCCTGAAATTATATGCATACAAGTAACATTATATTGTCTCAGCAGGTTGTATTTATATATTTAGGAATATGTGTGTGTTTCTACATACACACATAGAAGGGCTTAGAGGGAGAAAAGAGGGGGAAATTATGTAAAACATAATGTTGCTCTTTTAAACAATTAAGTCTACAAAGTGTAAAAAGAAAAAGATGAAGACGTGGAAACATAATCCTTCTAAGAACCACCTCTAAACCAGGGTTGAACAAACACTTCCCACAGAAGGTCAGATGGCAAACATTTTAGGCTTTGCAGACCTCTCCAATCTGGAATGTGCATTGTAAAGAGAAACAAAAGACAGCATGTAAGTGAGTAAGGTTGGTGTGCTCCAGTAAAATGTTATTTGTGGATATTAAATTAGAATTTCGTGGAATCTTCACAGGTTGTGTTTGCTAGTTTTATGTCAACTTGACACAAGCTAGAGTCATCTGAAAGGAGGCGTCCTCAATTGATAAAATGACTCCATAAGATAAGTCAGTAAGCAAACCTAGAGGGCAACTGACAGAAAAGGTCGCAGCCCATTGTGGTGTGGTGGTCCTGGACTCTATAAGGAAGCAAGTAGCACAAGCCATGGTTAGCAAACCATTAAGCATCACCCTACATAGGCTCTGCACCAGCTCCACCCTCCAGATTCCAAGTGGTTTGAGTTTCTTCCTTGACTTCCCTCAGTAGACATTTATGATGTGTAAGCCAAATAAACTCCTTCCTCCCCAAGTTGCTTTTGTTTATAGTATTTCATCACAGCAATAGTAATCCTACTAAAATGCAGATCATGAAATATTTCTCACTTTTGACTTTTTTCTAACCATCTAAAAATGTAGATTGGATCTTTAACACATGGGCTACACACAACAACAACCAAGAAGAAATCTGGAATCTACAAATGCAGTCCTTTGCTGGCTCCCATTGTAAACATTTCCTTGAACCATTTCCTTCCAAAATTGAAGTTTTGAAAGGGAAGGGAGATGTGATCCCAAACTTAATGAAATTCATCCAAATGTGCTTTCCCCATGCCGATTGCTGATGCAGTAAAATCACGTACAGGGAGTTGAGCACTTTAAGCATGAGTTGTGATAGATGCACGAAAGGAAGGATACATGGAATGGGAAAGACGGCAGGAAGGACTGCCTTCAAGGTAACTAATAAGAATAATGTCACATGCCAGATGATGAGAGAGCAAGGCAGCACTTGGTTTAACTTCCGTGTGTGTTCATAAAAAGCGAGGTCAGAAATACAGTATATGATCTAAATTTGTTTCATTCAGTTAAGACTCAATTCATGATTATTTTTGAATGAACCCATTCAAATGCACTCTACACAGTTGGTAAAGTATACAAAGAACTAAAACACAAAGAAATATGTGGATGTTTGGCCTTTCCATCTGCACAAAAGATTGATGGCATTTCCATTTTAGTGAGGCCAGTTGAGACCTCCTTTCAGAGGAATTCCCACCCAGAATTCTTAAGAGAAAGTCATGCAGTCATGTAGGTGAGACAAAAGCAAAAACGTTCACCCCTCTAGGACCAAATCCTTTTGCTCCTCCTCAGGAGCTGGGTAGTATTCTCCCTTCTGAGCACCAACTCCTCCACCCTCCCTCTCCCTAGCTCTCCTCTCTGTGGATGACCTTGTTTCTGTTTCACAGCAAAATTGAAGCTGTCAAATGGAATAGCTTTCAACTCCATGGCCTCTGAGTGACAAATTCCAGGGTCTTGTTTCTTGCTTCCCTCTTTCTATCAAGTCTCAGAGACTGAAACATCTCTTTGTTTTGCTTTGAGCTACTCTCCTCTTGACCTTGATGTTATTTGCCTTACCCCACCCTTGTATCTGGATCAAAGATATTGTTCATATATTACACCCTGTTCTTGCTGTATTTCCAAAGACACATTTTCTATCTTTGTCTCTACCTAGCTTTGATTCCAGAGCTTTAAAAAACTGTCTCTTTCTCATATGCAAAACAAATCCAAAACACACACAGAATTTTCTATCTACTGGCTTCCTCCATATTTGGATCATCTTGGTCCAATTATCTTCCACATCAAGTCCCACCAAACACTCATACTTCCCTCTCCAACACTCACCTCTTGTTCACAATCACAGTCCACATGGCTCACTCCAGCATGAAAATACACTGGGCAAATCTCATGAATAACCTAGTGTCTCTTGTATTTACTATACAAGCTTTTTTTATAAATGAAAACTACAAACACAATGCCTTCCCTTTGACATTAACTTTTAAAACCTTACTTATACTATTTTTTAATTGTTATGAAAGGAATTCAAACTAAAAATTAAGATTTGATATGACCCTCATACAGACCTCTGATTTAAAATCATGCATGCAAGGAAGGAGAGTGCATTAAGTAAATCCCTGTAAATATATGCTAATATTGGATGTTATTGATCAACATTTAGGCTATCCTATCAATATTCTAAGGGATAATCAGTCACTCACCGAACAAATGCTTTAAACAAATAAAACAAAATCTCATTATTTTGTGTGTGTGTGTGTGTGTGTGTGTGTGTGTGTGTGTGTGTGTGAATTCCCCATTTTGTCTTTTTTGGTAATGATTATCAGTTATTAAAAATGTGGGAGAATAGAGTTTCTGTGCTGTTTCCTCCACAAGCATCTTCTCTAATTACCACCAGCCTTCCCAGACACTCACCCATTTACAAGCATGTGTCTGATCCAGATGTATCATCCTTTTACAAATTGTAACTAATTCTTTTCAGCTCTCATTTTCCTCACACCTTATTATCTGACATTATCAATCCTTCCTTTTCTCCTGAAACTTTAATTTCTCTGATTCAATGACATCTGCCTTGTCAACGTATCTCAAAATTTCCATTTCATTGGTGCAATATTTTTTTAAAAAAAAAATGAGAAAAGTCTATTACCTGAAATTTCTCTTTCACACCAGACATAAAATATCAGTTTAGACAATTTCAATACCTCAGCCAGACTTTTGACTTCTAAATTGTTTTCCTGCCACTATTTTTGTGTCTTTCTAATACATTTATTTCATGCTGAAACTAGCATATCTTTCCAATGTTGCTATTCCTACAGTTGAAGACCTTCCATGGTTGTTTAGCATCTCTGGATGATGTTCATAATTTCATGGATTGGTAATCCAAACTGAATCAAAGAGGAAAAAGGAAGAAGATAACTGAGCATGAAAATTCATCTCTTTTTTGCTTCTGAACTTTGTGCACAATGTGATGAGCTGACTGTTAGGCCTCCAGGCTTCCTGAGACAATGTTCTGTAGCCCCACAAATCATGAACTAAAATAAAATCTTCCTTCCTTAAGTTTCATTTGTCAGGGATTTTGTGATAGCAATTAGAAAAACAACTAATGCAGATTCTATTTATTGATGTTCTAGTGTGACTTTAATTCTAATTACTTTTATTTTTAAGTTTTTTATACACACATCTAATACAGTAACTCAATATATGTAGAATAAAAAACTTAGATTTTCAATAATCTAGCTCATTATATATCTTCTGAATATGAGCCTTATTTAGTTTCAAATACAGCAGTTCAAAAACTGTTTCTTCCTCTACAAAATATCTCTGGCTTCATATTTAATATTATTTCCGTTTATGCTGCTCTGGCTGATTTATACCCATTTTATAACATATCAACAAATAGATGTTACTTTTGCTGTAAGAGATCTCTCAATATTTTTAACTATTTTTTTTAGCTCAGAACTGCCTACACAGAAATCAGGGTGGGTGGTTCCTCCTCCAGAAGCCCAATATTCTACACTATTATATCCATCGTACAGATGATCTCCTCTGTGTACGTATTGCTTTCCTTTAGAGTGTTTTGTGGATATGGAGGAAACAGACCTGCAGGCTAGTTCATTAATGATGTGCTTTTTCCACTCCACTGACTACAACCTAGACAAAACATTTGCTAGAATTTGCACTACCCTAGCTACTCCAGAAAAATGTGATATAATTCTAATGTTCTTTGTTCTAGCTGTGATTCTAATATTCCATATACATCCTAACTTTTTTCGGTTGTTAGTCAGTTACCTATAAAATAAATGAGTTGCTGGCAAATGAATATATGTATTCAGCTCATGTTATAATTTTGAACATTTTGAGATTTGTATAAAGAAATACTTGAAGCCATAAAAACATATCTGAATAACTTTCTTGGTGGCTAATTGATATTTAGTGAGTATAATTTCTCTATACTTATGTGTAAACTCATCATATTTTCTATTCTGGTTAATCACCTTATAACAGCATCTGTACCTCTAAAGCTCTGTGTTGATTTTTTTTTCTGAAACAGGATTTCTCTGTGTAGCCCTGGCTGTCTTGAAACTCATTCTGTAGACCAGGCTATCCTTGAAGTCAGAGATCTTCCTGCCTCTGCCTCCTGGGTGATGGTATTAAAGATGTGCACCACCACTTCTCAGTTACCATATTGAATTTTACTATCAGACTGTATTGAATGTGTTCGTCCTAATGGTGTCAAGAGAAAGATGAAATATTTATATTTGCAAATGGACACTACACACAAAATTATTTCCAATAATAGACAATGATATCAATGTGCCAAACAAACAACAGCATTGCAGTAAACATGAAGTCAATTCTGTTGTTTGAGCACTAGAATAATCCATCCTATTCACAACTAGAAGAATAGTTTTCTTTCAAATAAAAAAATTAAAGGGAAACTGGCAACAGTTCTTCTGTCATACGTCAGAAGTGAGACAAGCTTGTATGGGTAAAATGGGAACTCTGTAGCATTAAAAGGGCAAATGACGATATCAGAGAAAATCTACTAAAGAGAATATTTTAACAGAGTAATCTTTCACTACTCATAAAGAATCGTTAAATGTTCTTCTCTGAGATTTCCAGGCAAGAGGGCAGACTAGAAATTGCCTCCATATGCCCTGGTCAAGAAGAGTCGATGTGAGGAAGAGTGGAGCACTTGAAAAAGACGGCGAGGGTGAGCTTCAGAAACCAGCGGAAGTAAAGATTAATTGACAGCTAAGGTTGCTGAGAAGATGGGCAATACATGATAACTAAGCCAAGTCAAGCATAGCTCAGCCATGCAGCTCCCCACAAAAGAAGAAACCAGGAACTCCATTCTAAATGCGAACTATGTGGATCTGATAAGGGACTGGCAGTCCCAGGGTCAGAACAAGCTCTCAGACTTCACAAGGCTCAAAGCCAGCTCCAGGTTTGAGCGAGACAGTAACTCCTCCGGCAAGGGGTCTAAAGGGCCCTTTAGACACCAAGGCTGGGTGCCATCTTGAGAGGAAACTTGCTGTTAAAAACTGAGCTACCCTGTGAACCTATGGGGAAAGAACCACAGATCCGGGAACTTTTGTTTTTCCTACCACACCCTTGGGTGAGCACTGGGAGACAGCTAATGGGGAAAAGTACAGGAGGTAGAAAGTTTACCAGGACAGTAAAGTGCACAGAGTCAGCCCTTGGTAGCCAGGAGCAGACATCATCAATTAACAGTAGATCTGGAGTTCTGCAGCTCTGGTCCTTAGTTCCCACAGGGGCTGCTCACGGCTGCAGTCTAAGAACACTGGCACGCCTGCGCAACACTTGACATCCGCTACTGTTAAATTCCTACAGCGGGTGGTCAAGGCTTACTGGGGCTTGGAAAATGTGGAGACAGATCCCAGTGCTGCGAGTGCACTTGCCATTCTATGAGAGACTGAGAGATGCTCTCCACCTAGAACACTAGCCATCCTAAAGGGTGAATGTATGGGTAGGATCGGAGAACATAACCCCACATACTGCAAAGCCAAGTGTGGCCAGCAGAGGTCCTCAGTACACTGGGAAGGGGAGCTACTGAAGCATAAACGGTAGGGATACTTGTCCAATAGAAAAGAGTAGGAAAGGCAAAGAATCAACAGGTTCAACTGAGCATGTAACCCGACTCATGTAAACTCAAACTTCCTGAGGATCAAGAAATAGGCTGTTGTAACACTTCATCTCCCCTCCTCTCCAGTTTCTAAAATATACTTTTGGTAATATTTTGTTATATTTTAAAAATCTTTGGCTTTATTTTTATTTCTCATTCATAGATCCACCTAATTCTGTTTGTGCATATTTTCATTATTAGGGAGACTTTTATTACTTTTTGTGTGTTTGTGGTTTTGTTTGTTTTGTTGCCTCCATTGCCTCTGTGTGGGGGCCCACCCCACCCCCTTGACTAAAGTTTTGGCAGTATTTTGAGTTGTTCTTATTTTCACTTTTTCAAAACAAAGTTTAGTTTATTTTATTCCCATTCTATCTGGTTTTCCTTATTTCAGATCGACACCCCCATCTCTTGTTTTCTCACTGCTAACTTTTTCTCACTCCTTTCTTTTTCCTTCTGTCTACACAGTTCTTGTCTTGGTCCCTGCTATCTGGCTGTTTTATTATTTCTACATTCACCATGAATAAACTTTAACTTCAGACAATAGTATGCATTACTTTAGCAATTTTTAGGGTCATGATTGCTGGTGATAAGTTAGCGGGCTTTAATCAATTTTGTGCATGTTACTGTATCTTTATAGACTTTGATAGTGTTGCTGTTATGATTCCTCTCCTCTCTGAGTGCGAAAACTGAGTCCTCAAATGCTGGCCTAATAAGATTTCTAAAATAAAGCCAGAAGAAATAAGTGAACAAATGTGCAAATAAGTACAAGACAAGAAAAAAATGAATAGGCAAGGCAAATGTGACTCTTCTAACACTTCATTAATTCCTCAACTACTGAATTCAAGGAACTAGAAAATAATCCTATTTTCATACAGAGGATTAAAACATGCCATCTTGTCCATGGTGTGGACTGTGCACCATGTAGCAAGAGCTTTGAATACGTAACCCAGTGTTTCTATGTATTTCCAATTCCTACAGGTGGGCTTCTAGGTCTCTGATATTAACTCAACATAATCTCAATATAATCCAACATAGCCAAAATGCCTTGAGAATTAAAATATCAGAGTCTAAATGTGCATTAGCCACACCTAAAGGAAATTGAAATGGAGTTGCCACCTCAGGTCATTTAGTGGTGCTGGAAGAGAAGTAGAAGAAAGTTCGAGAATCTCCATCCTGAAAATCAGAAATCCAAAACCCTCTAAAATTCAAAACTCCTTGAGTACCAATATCAGGCCTTGAGTTGATATTTCAGTGCCTGACCTTGCAAGATGACAAAATTTAGGCCTACTAGAGGTATAAAATCCCCTTTAAACTAAGTTTGAATTGTAAATGAAAACAAAATTCTTCTCTATATCTAGATCCCATCTCCATAATATGTCATTATTTACACAAAAATATTCCAAACTCTAAAATCTGAAACTCTTCTGGTACCAATCTGGTGTTTTAAATAACAGATTGTCAGTCTGCGGCTGAATAACATGTGACGGAAAATATAGCTCACATAAGCTCAAATAGTCTGGGCCATTCAGCCGTCTCCAATACAAGTGAGCAAGAAGCATAATAGAGTGCTAATAAAATGAGTTTAAAGAAAAGAATTAAAATCAGCAACACAGTCTGAATTGACCTTTTTATAATAGCCTTATGATGTCAGTTTCATTTAGCCTCAACTCTAAAAATCTTGTTTTAAATCAATTTTAGAGGAATTTTTCTCAGTATATTACACACACTGTCTTTCTTCTGTCTCTATCTGTTTCTCTCTCTCCCCCCTCTCTCTCTCTGTCTCTGTCTCTATATGTCTCTCTGTCTCTGTGTCTCTGTGTCTCTGTCTCTCTGTCTCTCTGCCTGTCTCAGTCTCTCTCTCTCTCTGTCTCTCTCTGTGTGTGTCTCTCTCCCCCCCCCTCTCACACACACACACACACACACACACACACACACACACACACAGAGCTCCTACAGGATGGGCTGCTTGTCACTCCTTAAATAAGCCATCTGCTTTCTTGTCAATGTGCTTTCCCATGTTTTCATTGAAATGTCCTTTTCCCGGCCCCAGTGCACATCCCTCGCCCCACCCTGTGATTTTGAAACTCTGTTTTTACTGTAGATCCAGTATATTTGAGTACCACACAAAACACTATCTGGTGCTCATTCAGAATTATCACTTCTTCCTCTTGTGTTTCATGTGTTTTTTTTCATTACACTAATTGGCATTTATTTTCCTTATAATTTATAGGGTATAGCTTTTGTGTTTGCTGCCTCAGTCAGTCAGTAAATCTTCTGGAGGCTTGCCTATGACACAGAGTCACTAGGTGTTTGTCAAACTGAACTAAATGATACTCGTTCTATTCCTAGAACACTTTTCTCCATCCCTTTATTCTTCTAGAATATACTGCTCTCAAATTTATTATCAAAATATTCTAAGTCACTGAAGTGACTTAGAAAGAACATATTTCTTTCCTTAAGAACTCTGGGTCAGTGTTTTTAAAATATGCAGAGGAGACATAATTTTTTAAAATAATTTTTATTTTTGAGATTGCAGTATAACTACTTCACTCCCCACTTTCATTTTCCAGGACAAAAAACTTCAGGCAACTCAAAATTTTAATGTACTTTTCATAAATCAAGTCAAGCTAGAAGTAATAGTTGATTTATAAAGACAAAACTGTGCTTCCCTTTTTAAAGCTAGTTCTTTGCTGTTAAGAAAAAGCAATTTTAAATAACTTATCATTAGGAATTTGTAAATGGTTCTGACTACACAGAAGATAGCATTTTGATAGAATCAGCACATATCAAATAAACACATTCATTTTGTATCTTTTTTTTTTTAAAAAAAAGGCTAATTCAGGCAATGCCCTCCTAAAATTCACTGATCTGTGGAGCAGTGGGATGATGTGTCAGAGAAGCAGTGGCTTTAGAAAGGCAAAGTCTGTGAAGAGGTGAGAATGAAAACCTGGACCAGCCTGAGTTACGCTGGATCAAATGTCAGGAACTCATGCTAGGTAGTTGACTGACAGGATATTCAAACACAGTATATAATACAAACCCTTGTCCAGAAAAAAAAAAGCATAAACACATTGAAACTTAACTCAGGGAACATGTAAATCCTCTCAAGAAAATAGATTCTGGAGATAGGCTACCTGTATTAGCTTAAAGAGCCTAAGAAAGGATCCGGCATGGACTCAGCCATATAGAGAGGTATAGAGAGGTCAGGTGGGCTATTAGCCCTCTCTGGTCTTGGTTGTGGGAGCTTGAGAAGTCCCTGATAAAGTAAGGGTAAATTAAACCAAGAACCACCTCCTGTCCAGGTTGCAAATGTTTGGTATGGCCTGGCTCAACAGAGAACACAGATGACCACCTCCAATTCCCAGCCTTCAGGATGGAAGGACAGGTATTTCCCCCCTTGCAGAGACACCCTGTGTGATTAACATTCTTGGATCCCCTGGACATCTCTGGGCTCCAGGACCTTCATGCTCCCAGTAAACTGTCAAAAGCATTTGTGTAATTTAACTTAATTTATATATGTATATGCAGTATACATTTACACACACACATATACATATAATCTTAGAATATATACATGATAAAAATTATTTGTGTAATTGCATTAAAATCTTGTTTGTTGCTAGTGGGAAAATTAAATTTTTGTTTGCTCTTTAGTGAAATTTTATAATTTATTTTTAACTCTAAAACTATTTATAATTTTAGCAAAACACTTATAATTAAGAATTATCTATATATACCAAAGTTGTAAGGTTTCAAACACTTCTTGCTTAGTAAAAGGAAAAAGTAGAGTTTCTGTTTGTTCAAAACGTGTGCTCAAATTTTAATTGAGTTATATTTGAATAGCTTCCAGTTATTAGGCATCATAGAATTTTATAGTCTTGTCCATGCTATATGTTTGTCTTAAAATACTGCTCAAACAATGAGAAATGTCTTCAAGTTTGTGTGATTATATACTAAAATTTTTCTAATTTTGTCTAAGAATCTCAGAATTTGCATGTGTGTTGTAGGACTTTAAAATATTTTTGCTTTTTCTATTAACTTTAAAATAACATATAGAACACTTATTTCTCTATTGGACAATAATGAGTAGTCACAGAAATAATAATTATCATTTATATTATACAACAGGAGCATACCATGCATGTGCTTCCTCTTTTCCATTAACAGTTTCTGTTTCCAGGATATTGAAACACTGCCCTTCACTTTGATTTTGTTCTTCAGGGACTGTGTCTAAAAGGACTGGGAGACGAAATAAACTGAAAAAGTCCTTTTTCTAAACCTCCCTACACAAAGGTTGACATTCTAGGTGTTTTTATTACTTTATTACAAGTAATAGTCCAGGACTCAGTTGCTTTAGAAAACAAAAGAATTTCTAAAACAATAGTTTATTAAATAAGTAATTTAAATTCTCTATCATCTTTATCATTCTTAGGAATTCGAGTTTCAAAACAGCAGAAGACTTTAAATAAATTGATAGCCTATATTAGTCCAGATTCTCCAGAGGGGTGGTTCTCAACCTTCCTAATGCCATGACCCTTTAATACAGATCCTCATGTTGTGATGACCCCAAACCATAAAATTATTTTTGTTGCTACTTTATAACTGTAATTTTGCTACTGTTATGAATCATAATGTGCATATCTGATTGCAGTGTGTCTGATATGCGACTTCTGTGAAAGCATTTTTTGACACCCCAAGAAGATTGCACCCACAGGGGGAGAATCACTGCTCCAGAGTAACAGTGGAATAAACCTAGATTACAAAGGTAGAGTTAGTAGACTTTATTATAGCCTTTGAGTCTGGATACCATAATAATACAAGTTTGGAGCTGGAGGCTTAGAAGATTCCTGGGACGCCTCCGGTGTTGAATCCAAATGGTTTTGCAAAAGAAGCTGGTTCCTAATGAGAGTGAAGAATGGCAGCAATTGCAGCAGCAATAGGGTAGATGCTCACATCAGAGGAAGGGAAGATGGACAGGCAAACAGCACTGCTTTTTCCTACTAGTCTTCATATCTTGGCTGCTCTCCAAAGATGCTGTCCACTGTAAGATAAGGTCTCTCAACCCTTTCTAGAGACACCATCACAGACTCACCTAGAGGCATGTTTCTTAATTATAATACCATTTAAATTGTCAATCAAGTTTAAGTTAAGCTTAAGTTATCACCTCAGCTGAAGTAGTTGAGGATATTTGAAAGTAAAATTACCCTTAAATCTTAAGGGTAAAACCCACTGGGTAATAGTGAACATCTTATAGGATTCAAGAAAAGGTGAAGGTCTTAAGAAAGAAGAACAAGCAAGCTTGCATCACATAAGAAAAAGTATCAGTATTTTGAAGCAATTATCAACAGTACATTGATTCCAATTGTTTCTGCTCTTATGATAAGACCTAAAGTCACATGCACAAAAATAAATAAATAAATACGACTTAATCTCAATGGCATGCACAAATGTATGCCAAAAAGAAGAGGTGACTCTTCCAATGACTGTCCAACTGAGAAGGAACTGGGTGAAGAAGGAATTGTTTCTGAATACAATTGGCAAGCCCTTAGCAAGAGAAAGTGTTGAACATGCACAAATTAGGTACCTAACAGTTATAAGATTTTTATCTATATGAAGAACTGGTGGAGGTGGAGAAAGTTGTTATGCTCCCACCTACATCCTTCTGAGATACCAACACTTCCTGGGTGAGGATAGAACTGACACCACAACTCATGAAAAGTGCTCGCCTCGTCCCTGCCGAGCCCTGATTTTTATCCATGACAATTGAAACAAGTCATCAAGAAAGGTTTAAATATGAAGGAAGGTTATTTTCACACATCCTCTACCCTTAAATGTTCGCCTTGGGGATTTTGTAAAAATTAATAACAAAAAATGAGCATTAAGGATCTTTTCCACTGGATCAGTTCATCTGTCAAACTCTGGCATCACACCAGGTCTGTACATCACACCAGGTCTGTACATCACACCAGGTCTGTACATCACACCGGGTCTGTACATCACACCGGGTCTGTACATCAC
>NW_021604705.1:1545407-1559348 GCF_004785775.1 Grammomys surdaster
TACATCACACCGGGTCTGTACATCACACCGGGTCTGTACATCACACCAGGTCTGTACATCACACCGGGACTGTACATCACATCGGGTCTGTACATCACACCAGCAGTTAGATCTTCTTCATTTTGCCTCTGTGTATTTGGATGGATGTGGGTAACAGAGACATAATTCCTAGCTTGCTTGGCAAATCCTCATGCTCATTGCATTTTCTGAAGAACAGTACATGTACCCATTATGGGTGTTCCTTCTTCCATTGGTATAGTAAATGCTTTACTAAGCTTTGTATCAGTGAACACATCTGGAGTCCCCTTCTCCATGGCAAATTTCCAGATTTCTTTGAGTGCTCGAGAGACATGCTTCCTGAAACCCACACCACGGATGCACTTGTGAATGTTGATGCTATCTTCTCCAGTCACTACCTCACTGATAGAAAAACTGTCTTTTTCTCACTACACTTTCATGGGGACATTCTGCAGGGCCCAAGTTGGAAGCATTTTTAATTGTTTTTTAGAACAGTGTTTCCAACCTTCCTAATTCTGTGACACTTTAATGCAGTTCCTCATGTTGTGGCAATACCCAACCATAAAATTATTTTCATTGCTACTTCACAGCTGTAATTTTGCTATTGCTATAAATCATAATGTAAATATCTGTGTTTTCCAATGGTCTTAGGCAACTCCTGTGAAAGACTCGTTCAACCACTGTAAGGGGTTTGCAACCCACAGGTTGAAAAACATTGTTTAGAGAGACTTCAGATACCTTGGGTAGTCTACTTTACACAAGAATGATGTCATTCTAACTAATCACATCTTCTGTGATTTCTTCCCAAATAAATTCACATATGTAGATACTAGGTCTCAGGGATTAGATATTTAACCTTTCAGTATCCCAAGTTACAAAGATGGTAACCTGATGAGCCAGAAGTTATAGTGAGCTTATTGTAATTTGTGCAGCTAACCACTTAAGTATGTAATTTCTAATGACACACGATCTACAACATTCTCTATCTTGGATATTTACTATGCATACAAGATAACTTTAGCAATTTGGTGTTTCTAGAATTTTCACTTTATATACAAGTTCAATGAAATCAGATTTTTCATTAGCACTGTGCTGATGAATGTGCACTGGCATCCATTAACTGTATCAGGTAAAAGCAAAGAGAAACTCAAGGATGCTTTCACATACTTTGTGAGACACAAAAGGACCTATCTTCCTATATATGCAGAATTTCTAATTTCTTAGAGCCACAGTACTACACAGCTTCTATTGCTTATTCTTCTATTCAAGGACAAAGTCTATGGTCCTGAATGTCACTGATAAGAAATGTCCAATTTATCTCATCTTATTCAACATCTTTCGGGATGCCAAGAGTCATAAAAGTTAGTGGACTTCATGTCAGGTCTACAAAGCTGTTAGTGAGAGTTGCTGCCTTAGAAAAGGGAAGGTTAATATTTAAGAATGCCATAAGGACAGACTGAACATTTCCACTTAATTATATTGGCTTCATTTTTTTATTTTTACCAAAGTCATTACTACTGTTTCTTCTGTTCACAAGGCTCTCCATACAAACACTGACTCTGTAACATTTGGTCTTTGTACACCCATTAAGATAATATTGTTAATTACATTGATTAATTTTTTTCTGCTTGCAATGAAACAATTTGGGAACAAACAGAAAAGAAATGTTCTGTTCTGTTTCTGCTTTGAGTATCTTCTAGGCAGATCCCGTTCTTTTTAAACTTAGTCTCACTAAAACTACTCGACCTCCCATGTATATAGTTAAAATTGAGTAAAAACATGTGTGTCCTCCTCTAGGATTATAATTAAAAGGAGAAACACATGGAGAAAATAATCTACTTCTAATTAACGTCCATTGAACATCTTCACAAAAATGCAGGTTCCTTGTAAAGATCCTTGTTTTGGCTTCTGTTAGAACATGAAATATGGAATCTGTTTCTGATCATTCTTAAAATAGAAACTATGGATTAATTTCAACATTAATTGCAAATGACTGAGTCATGTTGAAATACAATTGAATTGAAATTACAAATATGCTAAGGTCCATTTGTGAGGCAGAAGTTACTGAAAGTCTTTTTTATCACAAAGAAAAAGATGTTGGAGTAAAATAAAATTGGGATATATTTGGCTTGGAGTATTAAGAATCAAATTATATAAGCATATCTACACAGTTTGGTTAATAATATTAATTTATTAGATTTAAATCACTTCATTTTATGCTTTCAAAATAATCTGGAATCTTTTCCTCAGTTACCACTCAGCTGTGTAAAGTTCAACTTTCTTCCCATTTTTCCTCTCTTAAAAAAAAAATCATGGTCTGGGCTGCCTACAAGGGCCATGTTTGGGTTCATAGGGCTGTGTTGCTGTCCATGGCCTATGTTACAACCACAAGCCATGAGGATGTCAGTAGTCTGGGCTATCACCTGAATCCACATTGATGTCCAAGGGCTGTGCTGTAGTCTGGGGAACCATGTTAATGTAAATGGCCTGTGCTGTCATCTGAGGCCATGGTGATATCCAGATCCACAGCCACTAAGAGCCATGTCTGGGTCCATAGCCCTACCGCAGCCAGGATCTATATTGATGTCCACAGCCAGTGTTACCACTGAAGGGTTTGCAGATGACCATGGTCTGTGCTGCAGCCCAAACCCCTGTTGATGTCAGTAGACTGTGCTGCTGCCAAGAACCATGTTTATGGGAGGGGCCTAGGCTGTTACCTGAGGCCATGTTGATGATGTCCCTGGCCTGTGTTGCCTTGGGCTGTGACTGTGTCTGTGACTTGTGCAGTGGCAGAGGCCAGTGTTAATGCCAGTGGTCTGTACCTCCATTAGAGACCATGCTGAGGTCTGTGGCACAGGCTGATGCTTAAGACCATTTGTACATCTGTGATCTGCACTGTACCAGATGCTATTTTGCCATGGTATTTATGACTTTATAGATTCACAGTTGAGAAAGGGGGACATAGAAGGCTTCTATAACCACTACTCCCATCTTTACTCTAAAATAAGTAACACCTTAGACAAAAAAAGAAAGAAAGAAAAAGAAATCAAAGTGAACTCTTAAAAACTGTGAAAATGATGCTGAAGTATAGCTCTCCACAGTTGACGGCTGCTGGTTGAGGTGCAGGTACGGAAGGACTCAGATTTCTTTAAGGGTCTGTCTACTCAGAGTTTGACTATGCTGTATGGAGTATATGGGCAACACAAATTGTACATTCTTTTTTATTTTTTCTTTTCTTTTCTCTTCTTTTCTTCTCTTCTCTTCTCTTTTCTTTTCTTTTTTCTCTTCTGTGTGGAGGAAGTCCCAAGGGTTTGGGGCAGACCTGGGAACACTGGGAAGTGAGGATGCTCAGTGACCACAATATGAAATTCCTAGATAATCAACAAAAATACTATGAAAAAAAAACAAAGTTCAAGTCTCATTGGGAAACCCACATAATGTTTTCCTAGTCCTATTATAGTCAAGAGGTAATTTTGGGAGCAGATATAAAGACTAATGAAAACAGCCACACCACAGCTTCCCCTGAGGCAGTTGGGGTAATACTTTCACCTTTTAGCTCCTGCTATAACACAGGGTAAGATCAGGCTTATGAGCAAAAGAGATGGTAACATTAGTAATTGCCAGCTTTGAACTCAGATACAATCCAAATATTGCATATTTTTATAACACATTCTTCTCTGCTTAGCTGAGGTTCCCTTTACCACAGTCCTAGCTGCCTACAGCAACCACAACCTGAAAACATTAAATGGAAAATTCTAATTGAGAGAGTGGCAATATTTGCTGAACTTTTATTATAGTATAGTATTGTGGGTTTTCCAATGCCTTTTATTATTATTATTATTATTATTATTCTAACTTATTAATTAAACATTATCATAATCATATATGTTTAGGACATGATATGATAATGCCTTAGTAACCTCAGTGGTTTTAGACATCCTCTAGGAGTGTAAAAATTCTTTCCTTATAGATGAAGAAAAACTACTGTACTACTCTAATTCCATTCACCATGTTCCCAGCACCCACACATTTGTAGTACAGAATTCTTACAAGAAAAGAATAATACATTATCATCTACTACACTTTGATCTATGCCATCATCAATACACATTCTAAAAACGTTAGCAAGAACAATTTGAGCATCTGATGACCAGGATACTATATCAATAGTAAGGTCATACACGTAATCTCGAGTCACAAGTATTATCTTAAGCCATCTTCACAAGTCTTGAAATAGGTACTGAAAAAATCATATGTAAAGATCAAAGTAAGAAACCACATTTTACAGAGGTCTAGTGCCTTGCTTGTATTACAAACATTAAAAGAGACCAATTTGTTATGTTGTCTATAAGACATTATTTCTTAATAAATCAAAGAATACATGAAGGTTTTTCCCCCTAGGAGAATTTGGAGTACTCAGATCATCTTAGAGACACTTCCCCAGCAGACCTTTGTTTCAGCTGAGTATCACACCTCTGTCATTTTGCCACTCCAAAACCATAGGATATGAAAGAAAAAGATATGGTTGTTATTACTAGGACCCAAAGGGAAAGGGATGAAGTGAGGATGACTTCAGGTCTTAATTGAACATACATAATTATAGCAAAATTGGAAGCAAATATGTAAATATCAGAAATGCTAACACTGAATGGACAATATATTGGTGGGTATTTTACATCATCTTTCTACTTCCTTCTGTATCTGAAAAGTTTTAAATTTTACAAATCAGTATTATCTAACATATAAAAAAGAGCCTGAGCCAAATTAGTACATAAATATTAAGAATGCATTTATGTCTCAGACTTTGGCTTAAAAGCAATCATTTTTGAGATTTCTAAGAAGGTAAATTAGACCTGGGACATGGGTAACCCTCATAGCTGAGAGAAAAAAATGGAATAAGAAAGGGATGAGAGTCAAAGAAGAAGTGAAATGCTTGCTGCATATTCATCACAGACGGTAAGGATGTGAGGTAAGCAAAGGGACGTGGAAACACAAGAGAAGTAAGACTTTGGGCAGGAGCTTCACCGGACTTCCTGATAAATGCACTACTAAGGACAAGAGTAGGCAGAATTAACACTACCCCAAGCTCTCAATAAAAAGCAGTTAAACTAATCAGGGAGAAAATGTCATGAGTTTGGGAGGAACAATTATCAGCTCAGGATTAGCTCTTATTTAGAAGCACCAAAAGAAAATAAAAGGTCCTTGTTGTTTGTTGGAGCATCTTTTGGGTATATGCCCAGGAGTGGTATACCTGGAAACTCAGGTAGTACTACGTCCAATTTTCTGAGGAATCACTAGACTGATTTCCAGAGTGGTTGTATCAGCTTGTAATCCCACCAGCAATGGAGGAGTGTTCTTTCACCCCCTCCTCACTAGCATCTGCTATTACTTGAGTTTTTGACCTTTGCAATTCTGACTGGTATGAGGTGGAAACTCAGGGTTGTTTTGATTTGCATTTCCCTGATGACTAAGGATATTGAACATTTCTCTAGGTGCTTCATGGCCATTCGAGATTACTCAGTTGAGAATTCTTTGTTTAGTTCTATATATCATTTTTATAGGGTTATTTGGTATTCTGGAGTCTAACTTCTTGAGTTCTTTGTATATTTTGGATATTAGCTATCTATCAGATCTAGGGTTGGTAAAGTGTTCATAGCAGCCTTATTTATAATAGCCAGAAGCTGGAAACAGAAGATGTCCTTCAACAGAGGAATGGAGACAGAAAATCTGGTAGTACACAATGGAGTACTACTCAGCTACTAGAAACAATGACATCATGAAACCCACAGACAAATGGGTGGAACTAGAAAATATCATCCTGAGTGAGGTAACCCAATCACAAAAGAACGTATGGTATGTACTCACTGATAAGTGGCTATTAGGAAAAAAGCTCAGAATTCCGACAATACAGCCCACAGATCATATGAAACCTGAGAAGAAGGAAGACCAAAGTGTGTATGTTTGCTTCAGTCCTACTCAGAGGGGGAAGAAAATAAGCACTGGGAGGTAGAGGGAGAGAGGGATCTGGGAGAGAGAGGAGGGGGAGGGGGAAGGAGGGCAGAATCAGGTGTGGGAGGAGATGGGGGAGAAGTACACAGGGACAGGAAATTGAACAAAGGTGTGCAGTATGGGGTATGGGGAACTGGGGGTAGCCACCAAAAAGTGTCAGATGCAGGGGACCCAAGAGGTTTCCAGGACTCAACAGGGATGACATTAGCCGAAATATCCAAAAAGGAGAGAGAGAACCTGTAGAGACCATATCCAGTGGATGGGCATGGCCACAGGTTGAGGAACAGAGCCACTCACCTATCTCAAAAATACTAATCCAGAATTGTTCCTGTGAAAAGGAAATACGGGGACAAAGAGTGGAACAGAGACTAAAGGAAAGGCTATCCAGAGACTGCCCCACTGAAGAATCCATCCCGTTTGCACACACCAAACCCAGATGCTATTGTTGATGCCAAGAAGGCTTGCTGACAGGAGCCTGATACAACTTTCTCCTGAGAGGCTCTGCCAGAGCCTGACCAATACAGATGCAGATGCATGGATGTTTGCAGCCAACCATAGGACTAAGCACTGGGACCCCAATGGAGGAGTTAGGGAAGGACTGAAAAAGCTGGAGGGATTGGCAAACCAACAGGAAGAACAATATCAACCAACCAGACCTCCCTTCCCCCCCCCCCAAAAAAAAAAAAAAAAAACAACTCCCAGGGACTAAACTACCAACCAAAGAGTACACAGGAGGTACCCATGGCTCTAGCTGGATATGTAGCAGAGGATGGCCTTATCTGGCACTAATGAGGGGGGAGCCCCTTGGTTCTATGGATACTTGTTGCCCCAGTGTAGGGTCATGCTAGAGTGCTGAGGCAGGAGGCAGTGGGTGGGCGGGTGAGCACCCTCATAGGAGCAAGGGGAAGGGGGAAGCAATAGGAGTTTAACTGCGGAAAGGAATAACATTTGAAATGTAAATAAATAAAATAACCAATAAATTTAAAAAGGAAAGAAAGAAAAGGAAAAGAAAGGAGAGGAGAGGAGAGGAGAGGAGAGGAGAGGAGAGGAGAGGAGAGGAGAGGAGAGGAGAGGAGAGGAGAGGAGAGGAGAGGAAAAGGAAAGGTCAATTTCCAAGGTAAGGGTGAGGGCATTGGTAAAGTGCTGTCCAAGCAGGAGAATCTGTGTTCAATCCTGAGCAGATACATTAAAAGTTCTGTATGGCATTTAGTGCTTATATCTGCAATGTTGGAATGCTGGAATGGCAGATCTCTGGGGTCTGATGGCCAGTCTGTATAGTTGATCATCAAGCTTCAGATTCAATGAGAGACCCTATCTAAAAAAGGTGACTCTATGAAGGCAGCACTGTGTTCTCTGTGTTTCTAAAACCAGCACATAAACTTAAGAGGAGAATTGTATGTGGTTGTTTGGGATGGGATTGAAGGAAAGGGGATGGGTAAGATCAAAATAAATTGTGTGCATGTAAAGAATGATCTAGAAAAATGGAAAATTAAAATAAAGTGGACAGGGATAGAGTAAGACACCTGGGATCCACCTCTGGCCTCCACACATACCAACACAAACACATGTAAACAACACAAACACACATTCACGTGCATGCGCATGAACACACACACACAAGATTTCTTCACTAAGAAAGGTACAGCTCAGAGACATAGGGGACATAAGATCAAGGATCTTTGAAGCTAAATAAAAACAAAAAAAAATAAAAAGAACAGAAAGCAAGCATATATAGAATTCCAAAATAGAATACAGCTAAGAAAATATCATCTTCATTTAACATATCATCAGCATGAAAATTTTGCAGGCATTGAACACTGAACAGGGAAAGAATTGACACTGCCACTCACGTTTTTGGAACTGCTGTAAGAAATTAATAGACTCTCACATTTTCAACACAGTCATCGTCCATGGTAAAATGTTGATATTGCTTGGATAAAAGAAGAAACTGAAGCCCAGAGCTAAGAAGTAATTTCTACAAGTTCTTACAGTGAGTGCCATATCTGGAATTCAAACCATCATTGAAATGATTCTAAGGCAGATATTTTTCCTATGTGTTTTGAAAGGACACATCAGGGTTGCTGATTGGATGGTTGAATGTGTCTTACCTTTAAAATGGCCATGAAGAGACTGAAGAGATGCAAATGAACTATTTTTGGTGGAAACATGAGGACCTGAGCTGAGATCCCCAGCACTTCAGGACACATTACTATGTGTCTGCAACTCCAGTGATGGGTAGGTGGAGGCAGAAGTAGATGGGATTCTGAAGTTCACTGGCCAGCCAAATTGATGAGTTCTTGTTTCACTTGGATTATTCAACAAATAAAGTAAAAAGGCTAGAGAGATGCTTCAGAAGTTAAGAGCATTTTCTGTGCAGTCATGAGGATAGAAATTCAGACCCCAGCACTTACAAACAAATCAGTCATCTGGTCACACTGGTAACCCTAGTTCTAAGCTGGTGGAGAATAGAGAAGCATACTGGATTTCAGTTCAGTGTGGAAAATGTGAGCGCCAGATTCAGGGAGAGACTTTGTCTCAGACGAGTAGGCAAAGGGATACAGGATAATATGTGGTACTTTCTTCTGGCCTTCGCCTGTACACTCACACTAAGAGACAGATACATAAAGAACAAATAAATAAAGACATTTTAAAATATTAGATGGTGAGAAATAAAGGTGCCTAACTTCCACAATTGCATACATACATATACACCTTCCTGCACATGTGAACATATCACACACACACACACACAAACACACTAAGGACATGAAAAAATGCAAGCATGCTGGACTCCAAAGAGTATTGGGAAGAACACTCTATTTTTTAGTTCCTGATGACCATTTGATTAGACCCCAGTTGAGCCTGTTTATGATTTATCACCTTTTATGTTAGATGTTTGAGACTGAGATGGAAGGAGTCACTAAATCATTATGTATCCAGACCTGCCTTAACACAGCAACCAAGACAACATACTTGTTTCAATTTTTCCTCCCATGCTGAAATGTGTACTCAATGGTACACACTAGCAGAAAGCTAGGTGATCCTGCCTCAGCCAGCTGTGCCTGCCAGCTGCATATGTGGTCATAAAGGGAGAGAAAGTAAAAGTCCCAATGAAGAATTAGCAAGGATCCTCGGTTAGCTGAACTTCAGCAGGTACCCAGCAAGGGTATTCACTTTAACATAGCTAACACTCTCTTCATCCCTTAGCATGAAAAGAGCAAATGAGAAATGTGCTTTAGAAATAATGGTATATATGATAAATCCTATTCATACAAATAAAATCTATGAGGTGAAGCCTTCTGGGCTTAAGCCTTTAATTCCTATTTGGAAGTCAAGTCTTCACCCACCCTAAGTGATCCACTGACAGCTCATTACAGATACAGAAAGTTCCTGTAAGAGGAAGATTTGTAGGAGATAATCAAAAACAAAACAAAACTCAGTATTAGTGTCACTATTCTGGCAGTGGACAGGATACACTAGAGATCTGAGGTTGAGAATTATCAAGAGACAAAAGAGAATGAGCCACGGACCAATCTATACGTGATCCATACTTCTGCTTGAGATGGAGAAGTCCAAACTCTCCACATTAGCAATTGTTTAAAACCATGACACTTAAAAGTAGCCACAAAAGCTATACTTGAAAAATATGGCAAAATCTTTAAAAATAATTCCCTAGTCTTATACACAATCATGTCATAGCATGTTGTGTCATTTATATTATTCAAGGATCTATGACCCTTAACAAGTCACACATTTTATAAATTTTACATAAAGAGAACTATTTTGTACCTCAGTCATTTATACTGACAGACAGAATTTTTTAGGAAGCTTAAGTACTAGAGGATTGTCACAAGTTTGTATTTGTTTACTGCTGTTATGGGTGAGCTTCCTGAGACAATAGCACACAAAGTATTTAAAGAACATAGAGCCAGTCTGGCACAATACTGTGTCTAACAGTTGCAGCTATACACTGTTAGTTAAAGTGTTCAAATCATTCCAGACAGATTCAAGAACTATGTAAATGTTAAGTCATTTTTCTCTCTCATCTGGTGTGGACGTGATAGACTGAAAATCAGCCTTGCACAAATTCCCCGCTTTAATGCACAGGCTTGTTAATCTAATAGGTTAGTTTTATGGGCCAGCTACTTCAAACCAAGAGTCTCACTTCACAGGCCCATATTTTACAATACCAATTGTGCACTAGATATAAACAAGAACAATAAGCACATGAATCAATGAGCTGCATGAATAAACATGCCAGCATGGCAGTAATATTCAAAGAAAAGGAAACAGTAGTTGAAGAAAAAAAAAACTCCATTTACAGGAATTTATATTCAATATCTTCCAGCTTCTAATGGGTTTGAAAATTGAAAGCAGAAAATTACAATACAAAAACATTGTATATATTACTTGATATTTTGCATCAAGTATGTATGTTCATTTTGGAAACTTTAAATATCTCATTGTGATGAATACTACCCAAATCAAAAGAAATACTGAAACCAGTAATGTGTTCTGTGAAGTTTATTTGAATGTTTTAGCTTTGTGTAAATATACTGTTTTTATAAGTTATAGATTCTGCTCCAAGCCTGTTCACAAGAATGTAGCCACCAGCGGCCACAAGTCAACCAGGTTCACCTGAAAAGAGGGCTGGGAACGAAAGGAGGATGGAGGGCGAGAAGAGATGAAGTCAAGACAAAGGTCTCTGATCAAGGCTCAATGTTTTAATGTCCAGCTTTCAATTTAAAGGGGAAAACCCATCTCCACCACCGAACCCCTTCTTGTTTCAGCCCAGTGTGGGTGAGGGGAATCCATTCTTAATTGCAGGCCAAGGTGTCTCAAGTCAAGCTCAGCAGGCAGTTCCTGTAGCAGGCTGTAAGTGCCAAGGTGGGTAACTCCACCTAGGTGTCTATTGTCATGTAGCCAAGGTGGGTAGTTCCACCTAGATCCTATTATTTGGTCTATTGTGGTAAACAAGGTCTCTCAGGTCTGCTCAAGGCAGGGGGAAGGACACACAAGAACAATTGTATATGCACATATATGAGTATATGTTTTAAATGCTGAAAAGAAAATATTTTATTTGCTAATGTTTTAGAAAGACATTTGAATTTAAATGCAGGTTAAAATTCAGCAGCTTAATACTGGTATGGACTGGGAGTTTAGTTCATAGCCATGATCAAGGGACAAATTTATGGAATCTTTGTTCTACATTAATTTTTCAGATTTGGCCCAGCAGAAACAAGTCGGCTGGAATTGCCAATCGGCTCCAGGAAATCAATAATATAGCTATGAAATATGGAGAGTTTGACCACTGCCTCTACTTTAATTTCAAATTGTCACAGCTCATGGGTGAATAGAAAATCAGATTCTATAGCTTCTTAGACTTAATTAGAGACATTTTTCTTTCTTAATAGTGTAAAAATAAATGTGTAAGCTATTACTGGTGACATTTTAGATTAAATGAAATATATTATAGTTAAATCTCATTACTTCTTAGTATAATAAATAATAAATAATAACTATCACTCCAAATTAGTCAAAGAAAAAGATGTGAGCTGTAGAGTTTAAAAAAAAAAGAATACAGTTTCATTAGTTTTACCTACTATAACAGTTATTTACAATTTAAAAACCATCAGTGAATTTTCAGGCATGACTTTATTAAAGGGACTGTTTGAAAGTAGTAGTAGTAAATACAAGAGTTAGTTAATATTCACCAAGGTTTATATTATAACACTTCTATATTCCTTTTTCTTACTTAGCCCTCTTTGTGACCCTATCAGGAATCTGAATTAAAAAAGAAACTTTTCCATGACTAAGTTATGAACCAACTGAAAAACAAAATAAGTTATAACACATTTGTGATAATCATTAATGATAAAGGTATATATTGGCATACAGGTTGTTTACAGATAAGGGCTCATAAAGACAGAAACAAGAGGTAAGAATATAATTCCTACTTCCTAACAGAGGCTATAAGTGTAACATTCCCATTACAAGGATGAGAACTGAAATGCAGAAAAGTCCAACTGTCAGGTGTGAAAAGAAGCAGAAAGTATTATCCCTAAATATGCCACTACACTTTAAGAATGATATTAGAATATCATTAGCAATCATTTTCTATTCAATATCCCTAGGCTCTCCAGTCCCTGGGTCTTGACTTTCCAGGTAATATCAGGGATGGCCTCCTTCTCATGGCATTCATCTCAAGCTCTACCAGTCGTTGATTGGTCACTCCCACAATTTCTGTGCTACCTTTATCTCTACTCCTTTTATAGGCACGAAAAATTATAAGTCAAAGGTTTTGTGGCCCAGTTGGTGTTCTAATCCCTCCAGGTGTCTTGCCTGGCTACAGGTGATGGCAAGTTTGGGTTCTGTATTCCCTATTGCTAGGAGTCTTATCTAGGGACACCCTCATAGATTGCTGGGAGTTTCCATTGTACTAGGTTTCCAGCTCATAGCAAAGATGCCCTTGATTGAAGTGTCTTTCCTAGTACTGTAGTGAGAATTTTGTTTTATTTAAAACCCAGTTATTTCATGTGAATATGTTTTGTTTTAATCTGAGTTATGGGATTATGGTGTTTTTTCAAACTGTCCATAGCTGTTTACTATGATTATCTCATGTTCTAAGAGAGATATGATTTTTGCCAGATAGAGATAGTTTTAAGTTTGGAATTCTGGGGACTCTTGAGAGGATATGAATTTGAAAGACCCAAGAAAGCCCATGGCAGTTGCTGCTCCCCCTTTGCTGCTGTCCTATCTGTGTCTGGATCCTGCTGTTGCTGGTTCCTGCTGTTGTTTCTGGTCCCTGGTGCTGCTGGTCCTGGTGCTGCCTTAACTGTTTGGCTGGATTACTGTTTGGAAATATCCTGATAATGGAGACTAGACTTGCCCCAAGAAACTTGATGCCTTTAATCAGCAGGAAGGAGTCTAAAGAGGTCTAAGGCCCGTTTCCCCTCTAACTTTTCTCTCTTACCTAGTGTTGGGGTTGGTAGTGGATGAGATTGAGATGAAATATTGTTTGGAGGGGTGGTAAATAATAGAACCCAATAAAGCAGCCCGACAAAAGCATGCCTATACAATACTCTCTGCCTCCATTCTTACTCAAGCTGATTCCTCCTGTTCCAGCACCAACTGCCCAACTCAAAACACCCTATCCCACCCTCCTATTCCACATTACCACCATCTGCCTGCAATGTCTATTCTATTCACACACACACACACAGGGAACTTCATGAGTATTCCCTTGAGCCCTCCTTATTACTTATCTTCTCTAGGTCTGTGGATTTTAGCATGATTATCTTGTACTTTGGTGCCTAGCCCAATTGTCATCAGAGAGGCTTCACCCAGGAACTGATGAAAACAGATGCAGAAACCCACAGCCAAACATTAGGCAGAGCTAGGAGAATCCTGCGGAAGAGAAAAGAAAGGATAGCAGGAGTCAGAGAGTTCAAGGATATCACAGGAAAACCCACAGAATGAACCAACCTGGACACACAGAAGCTCATAGAGAATGAACTGATAGCCAAGGAGCCTGTATGGGACTTACCTAGGCCCTCAGCATATATGTTACAGTTGTGTAGCTTGATCTTCTTATGAACTCCTAACAGTGGGAACAGGGTCCTCTCTGACTCTGTTGGCAGCTTTTAGGACCCTTTCTTCCTACTGGGTTGCCATTCTAGACTTACTATGAGGAGAGGTGACTCATCTTATTGTAACTTGTATACCATGGTTGATTGATATCCATGGGAAGCCTGCCCCTTTCTGAAGAGAAACAGAGAATAAGTCTGATAAATATATACATACACACACACATATGGAGACAGAGAGAGAAAGAAAGAGAGAGGGAGGGAGGGAGGGAGGGAGAGAGAGAGAGAGAGAGAGAGAGAGAGAGAGAGAGAGAGAGAGAGAGAGAGA
>NW_021604705.1:1559358-1600458 GCF_004785775.1 Grammomys surdaster
AGAGAGAGAGAGAGAGAGAGAGAGAGAGAGAGAGAGAGAGAGAGAGACTAGGCAAAAGGTAGAAAGAAGTTAGAGTAGACAAAGCTCTCTACCCTTTCCCTTCTTACTTAAAGCTATAACACTGTCAGAAATGCCTCTGTTCCCTTCTCTAATTATGAGATACTTTTAGATCATTCTCAGCCAGGTAACATTACTAACAAGCCTTTATTTCCCACAGTTTTCTTTTCCCAAAGGATCAGGGTCTGTTACCTTTGTCAAGGTGTCTCCAGAACATATATGTATGTGTGTGTGTATCTGTGTGTGTGTGTGTGTGTGTGTGTGTGTGTGTGTGTGTGTGTGTTTGATTTCTTTTTATTGATCTGTGTTTTGTTACAGGAGTTCCAGCTGAGAATTCAGCTAGGTGAAGAAAATTATGTTTCCCTCCCCTTCAAATACTAGGACCTATGACCAATTTTTCTAAAAATTAATGCTCACAGCATCTTTGATCATTAATCTGATCTAACTTTTCCTTCATAAATACAACACAGGTAAATTTCATGCCTACTCCTTAGTTAATATTATTTACTAATATTGGTGAAGCTGTTCATTTTCTCTGTGCCTTATCTGTTTCACAGAAATTAGATACATCTTAAGGTATAATACAAAGATGATTGGCATATATAACATAATCGTAAAATAAGCTAGCAGTAGTAAATATGCAGTAATGCTACTTTATTAAAACAAATGGCTCTCTATATTTAGCACATATGGCAAAAACTGCAAACATGAGCAATTTCTTCGATTCAATCCTCTAGTCCATTTCTTTTTGAAACAATGGTGTATAACTCCCATTACAAGATAAGTGTTGACTTACTGTAGCTGCCTTAACAAAAGGATGGTGTAGTCATGGAAATGCTTCAGTTTTCTGAATAGAAACTCGCCAGGATTTCAGCCTAACATAAATGAAGTTTCTCTGATATAATGCAGTCCCATTCAGAAGCCTAGTCAGATGACGATGCTAATTCTGATCAGTTGGCTTCCACGCTATTCTTCCTGCAGATGAACTGGGCAGGCATGAAAACTAAGTGAAGATAATAAACTGTCCTTTGAAATGCATAATGACTCTGCATAACCTCTCTGCCCCATTTTCCTTCACGTCCATGTGCTTGTCAGCAAGATTACTAAACTTGCTTAATGTCGTTTTCTGTGGTGGAGTAGGGACTGAGTGGTATAATTTCAGCTGTGTATATGTACTTCACACTGGAAAGTTCCTGATGTCCTGAGTTTAGGACAGAAAATCAAGTATGAAAAAGTCATTTGTTTCCTTCTCTTTATCAAGGTTGTTTAAATAAAATAGATGAGATAAAAATCCATTTGAAAAGTACAAGTATTTTTCTAAGATCTAGTCCCCTCAATGACCCCATTTAGATGCAGTGCTTTTCTACTTACTAATATACAATTCTATCAACCAGTGTTGGATTTTTATGTATTACGTCTTGTGATGTGATCATTAGATATGTAACAGCTAAAGAAAATGTTAGTATTCTGTCTAAACTCCACCTCCACAGTTACCTGTTGATAGCCAGGTATGCTCCTCCCCACAGTTACCTGGCTGTTGCCAGGTAGGCCTGCCCACTATAAAACGGTCTGCTTGTGCCCTCCTCTCTCTCTTGCTCCTCTGGACCTCTCGCCTGCAGGTTGCCCTCTCCCCTACTCCCTTCCCTTCCCCCTCTCTCCACGTGGTCATGGCTGGCCTCTACTCCTCTACCTCTCTGCTCTCTTTCTCTCTCCTCTCGCTATCTCTCTCTTAATAAACTTCTCCTCATGGAACCATCTGGTCTTCTGTGATCTGTCCAAGCTGGACATGAAAAACCTTTCAGAAAATGTTAAGCTTTGATTCCTGTGTGACTCAAAAAGCCTCATGGTCAGGAAGTGGTGTGGGAGTTCCTAATCAAGGAACCTAAAAACTTCCTTAAGTCACAGGTGTCCTGCACCACCAAGGTATCCTGGGAGAGTCACCAGTCAACAGCATAGTATCAGGAATGACAGCATAGAGACCTTGGAACCTCCCAGGTCTCCCACTGTTCAGATAAATCTACTCACCTGTGAATGAAAACTAAGAGCCTTGGATGGTAAAGACCCAGGAGACTAACAAATGATCCAGCTGTGTTCTATCATGCCTCTAACATGATCATACTGTATTAATGTTGCCAACAACAATTAGCTTTACCTGCCTCCCAGGAGGCCTATTCTAACCTGAAACACACAGCTCCACCTACCTCTCAACTCAGGCCAAGAGAAGAGACAACCAGATGTCTAAAGGCAAACTCAAGAAAATAAGCAACAGAAGCCAATACAATATGACACCATCAGAACGCAACTCTTCTACTGCAACAAGCCCTGGATATCCTAATACACCTGAAGAGCAAGAGTGTAACCTTAAATCTCCTCTCATGAAGATGATAGAGGTCGTTAAAGACAAATATTCCCCTTAAAGAAAAATAGGAAAATATAAACAAATAGAAGCCCTCAAACAGAAAACAGATAAATCCTGTTAAGAAATACAGGAAAATACAATCAAACAAGCAAATAAAATGAATAAAATGGTCCAAGACCTAAAAATGAAATAGAAGTAATAAAGAAGACACAATGGAGGCAAGCATGGAGATAGAAAACCTAAGAATGAGAACAGGAACTACAAGCACAAGCATCACGAACAGAATATAAGAAATTGAAGAGATAATCTCAGGGGTAGAAGATATCATAGAAGAAATGTATGCATCAGCCAAAGAAAATGCCAAATGTAAAAAGTTCCTAACTCAAAACGTCCAGTAAATCTGGGACACTATGAAAAAACAAAACCTAAGAATAATAAGAATAGAAGAGGATGGAGATTCCCAGTCCAAAGGGCTGAAAACATCTTCAACAAAATCACAGATGAAAACTTCCCTAACCTAAAGAAAGAGATGGGTGTAAACTTATAAGAAGTTTGCAGAACAATAAATATATTGGACCAGAAAAAATTCTCTTGCACATAATAATCAAAACAATAATTGTACAGACCAAAGAAAGAATGCTCAAAGCTATAATGGAAAAAGGCCAAGTAATATCTATCAGATTAACACCTGACTTCTCAAAAGGGACTCTAAAAGCCAGAAGATCCTAGACAGATGTCTTGTAGACCCTATGAGACCACAGATATCAGTCCAGACTACTATACCCAGCAAAACTCTCAATCAACATAGATGAAGAAATCAAGATATTCCATGACAAAATCAAAGTTAAGCAGCATCTTTCTACTAATCCAGTCCTACAGAGGATACTAGAAGAAAAACTCCAATACAAAGAGGGTAACTACACCAAAGAAAACACAAGGAATTAATCATCTCAGCAAAACCAAAGGAAGAGAATCACACATAAGCAGTAAGACCTCCAACATCAAAATAACAGGAACTAGCAATTACTGATCATTAATATCTCTCAACATCAGTGGACTCAGTTCACCAATTAAAAGACACAGGCTAACAGTAGATATGTAAGAAAGATTTTCCATACTACTGTATACAATTAGCATACCTCAGCATCAAAGATAGACATTACATCACAGTAAAGGCCTGGAAAGGGTTTTCCAAACAAACAGTCCCAAGATAAAAGCTGAAGTAAACATTATAATATCTTATAAAATAGATTTTCAATCAAAAGTTGTTATCAAAGGGGATGGGGAAGGGCACTTCATACTCATCACAGGAAAAATCCACCAAGATTAGCTCTCAATTCTGAACATCTATGCCCCAAATGCAAGAGCATCCACATTCATAAAAGAAACTTTACTAAAGCTGAAAACCTCACACATAGCTGAAACACATTCAACCTCACACAATAATGGTAGGGGAATTCAATACCTCACTGCCACCAATGGACAGATCATCAAAAGAGAAAATTAAACAGAGAAACAATGGAACTAACAGATGTTATAAACCAAATGGATTTAATATATATCTGCAAAACCCTTCACCAAAAAAAAGAAAGAAAAGAAAAAAGAGAGAGAGAGAGAGGAAGAGAGAGAGAAGAGAGAGAGAGAGAGAGAGAGAGAGAGAGAGAGAGAGAGAGAGAGAATACCTTCTCTTCAGGATGTCATGAAACCTTCTCCAAAACTAATCATATAATAGGACACAAAACAAGCTACAACAGATATAAGAAAATTGAAATAACCTGTGGCATTATTCAGATCACCATGGATTAAGACTGGTTTGAACAAAAACAAATACAATAGAAAGCTCATATACTCATGGAAACTGAACAACGCTTTACTCAATGATCACTTGTTCAGGGAAGAAATAACAAAGGAAATTAAAGACTTTCTAGAATTCAATAAAAATAAAGGCACGTTACACCCAAATCTGTGGGATACAATAAAGCAGTGCTAACAGGAATATTCATAGCACCACATGCCTTCTAAAGAAATTGGAGAGATCTCATACTAGCAACTTAACACCTCATCTGAAATGGAAATGAATGAAAACAAGCAGATACAACCAAGAGGAGTAGACACTATGAAATAATCAAACTCAGGGCTGAAATCATCAATCAATTAGAAACAAAGAGAACAATATAAAGAGTCAATGAAACCAAAAGTTGGTTCTTTGAGTAAATCAACAAGATAGACAAACCTTTAACCAGACTAACTAAACAGCCCAGAGACAGTATTCAAAATAACAAAATGAGAAATGAAAAGCAGACATAACAACAGAAATAGATGAAATAAAAAAATCATTAGGTCTTACTTCAAAAACCTGTACTCCACAAAGCTGGAAAATCTAAATGAAATGGATGATTTTCTAGAGATATCCCACTTACCAAAGTTAAATCAAGATCAGATAAGCTATTAAAACAGTCCCACAACCCCTAAGGAAATCAAAGCAGTCATTCTCTCTGTACCTATTCAATAAATTACTCAAAGTTCTAGCTAGAGCAATACGACAACAAAAGGAGAATAAGGGGATAAAAATTGACAAAGAAGTCAATTAGTCAAGGTATCACTATCTGCAGATGAGATTATACTATACAGAAGAAAGCCCAAAAATTCTACCAGAGAATTTCTTAAACTGATAAACAATTTCAGCAAAGTGGCTGGATATGAAATTAACTCAAACATATCAGTAGGCTTGCTTTAGACAAATGATAAATGGGCTAAGAAAGAAAATATGGAAACAATACACTTCACAATAGTCACAAATAAGATGAAATATCTTGGGGTAACTCTAACTAAACAAGTAAGATGTCTGTATGACAAGAACTTTAATTCTCTCAAGAAAGAAATCAAAACCTCAGAAAATGGAGAGATCTCCCATGCTCATGGATTGGTAGGATTAACATAATAAAAAGGATCATCTTTCACAAAGCAATCTACAGATTCAATGCAATCCCCATCAAAATTCCAACATAATTCTTCACAGACATGGAAAGAGCAATTCTCAATTTCATATGAAAAAACGAAAAAAATCCAGAATAGCAAAACTATTCTTAAAAGTAAAAGAACTTCTAGGGGAAATCACCATCCTTGACCACAAGCTATGCTACAGAACAATAGTGATTAAAAACAACAACAACAACAACAAAACAAAACATGGTATTGGTACAGATACAGACAAGTTGATCAATGGAATAGAATCAGAGACCCAGAAATAAACCCACACATCTATGAACACTTTATTTTGGACAAGAAAGTGAAAAACATACAATGGAAAAGAGAAACCATCTTGAATAAATGGTGTTGGTCTAATTTAATATCTGTATGCAAAAGAATGAAAATAGATCCATATTTAACACCCTGTACAAAACTGATGTCCAAGTGGATGTAGACCTTCAGTGTAAAACAGGATACACTAAATCTCATAGAAGAGAAAGTGGGAAATATCCCTGAGTACATTGGTACAGGAGACAATTTCCTGAACAGAACACCATGGCTTGGGCTCCAAGATCAGCAATTGACAAATTGGACCTCATAAAACTTCAAGGCTTCTGTAAGGCAAAGTAAACTGTAATACAGCAAAAACAGCAGCCTGCAGATTGGGAAAAGATCCTCACTAACCCTACATCCAACAGAAAGCTAATACACAAAATATATAAAGAACTCAAGAAGGTAGACTCCAACAAACCAAATAACTCAATTTAAAAATGGAGTTCAGAGCTAAATAGAGAATTCTCAACAACGGAATTCAAATGGCTGAGAAGCACTTAAAGAAATGTTCAACATCCTTAGTCATCAAAGAAATACCAATCAAAAAACTCTGAGATTCCACCAATCAAAATGGCTGAGATCAAAAACTCAAGTGATAGCACATGATGATTAGGATGAGGAGAAAGAGGACTAATCCTTCATTGCTGGTGGGATTGCAAAGTTTTACAACCATTATGAAAATAAGATTGACAGTTCCTCAGAAAATTGGAAATAGTTTTACCAGAAGACCCTACTATACAAGTCCTGGGCACATGCCTAAAAGATGTTCCATCATATCACAAGGGCACATGCTCTACTATGTTCCTAGCAGCTTTATTCGTAATAGCCAGAAACTGGAAACAACCAGGATGTCCCTCAGCTGAAGAGTGCATACAGAAAGTGTGGTTCATTTACAGAATGGAATACTATCCAGCTATTAAAAACAAGGACATCATAAATATTGTAAGGAAATGGATGGAATCAGAAAATATCACCCTGAGTGAGGTAACCCAATCCCAAAAGGACATGCATAGTATGTACTCACCGATAAGGGAACATCAGCCATAAAATATATAATTCCCATGATACACCCCACTGATCCAAAGAAGTTAAACAAGAATGCCCAAGCAAGAGTGATTGAATCACATTTAGAAGGGGAAACACAACAGTCATAAGAGACAGGAGTGAGGGAAACTGAGTGAGAGAGAGAAGGGAGAAAAGAATGGAGGAAGTTCAAGACCAGGTGTGGAGAGAGACACTGTGGGGGGATGGGGAGAATCTCTATAGAGACCTGGGATGGACGAGGACCACAGACATTAATGCAGATGACCTTAGCAGAGATGCCTAACAGTGGGGACATGGAACCTGAAGATTCTCCCTTCTGTAGCCAGGCAGGACCCCCAATGGGGGGACAGGGACACCAACACACCCACAAGCCTTTAGACTCAACTTTTGTTCTGTCTAAAAGAAATGCAGGGACAAAGAAGGAGCAGAAAGTAAGGAATGTCCTAAAAATAGGACCAACATGAAACCCATCCCATGTGCAAGGACCAATCCCTGACATAATAGTATTCTGTTTTACTTGCAGACAGGAGCCTAGCATAACTGTCTTTGGGAGTCTCTACCAAGCAGCAGACTAAAACAGATGCTGATACCTACAGAAAAACAGTGGATGGAGCTTGGGGACTCATGAGGAAGAGTTGGAGTAAAGACTGAAGTCCCTGAAGGGGATGGGAACCCCACAGGAAGATCAAAAGAATCAAATGACCCGCTGTCTGAGAGCTCTAAGAGACTAAGCCACTGACCAAGGAGCATACACAGACTGGACAGAGCATCCTGGCACATGTGTAGCAGACATGCAGCTCGGTCTCTCTGGTTGTCTTGTCTAGCCTCACTGGGAGAGGATGCACCTAATCAGGCTTGATGTGCCAGTGGGGGATACCATGGGTAGGACACCCTCTCAGAGGAGAAGGGGAGGATAAATAGAAGGAGGGACTCTGGGAGGTTGAACCAGGAGGGGGAGACCTATTTGTGAAATTTTCTACCAATATTCCATTTTTCCATTATTTTTGTTATATAAAAGTATCTTGCATTATTTCTAAATATTTATCAAAATTTGCCATGGGATTGATTAAATGGAGAAGTTCTTTGAGTAGTTTTCTCACATAATTGATCCATAATTTTCACAATATTTTGTATTTGATGTGTGGCTGGTGAGTGAACTTGGTTCTCAAAGATCCACACAACTGAATCTCTTACAGAATTTAGCTCAATCTGAGTTCCCACTTTACAAGGTACCTTGGGAGCTGGTTTCCTACAAGAACTGGCTTCTCTATGGTATTTTGAAGAAGGCAATAAAGTAAATATGGGGAAATGGAGGACTTCATTTAATGAAAAAGGCAAGAACGACATCATGGCCATGAAAATGGCTGTCCAAAAAGATTTAGATACTGTGTTTTAGAAAGTAAATGGGTACTGTGGAAAATGATGTGGCAAAGACACCCAGAGCAACTAGTACTTAGCATGCCCTGCTCTGCCTTGGCAATAGCATCAGCACCCCAACTGGATCCTAAGCTAACAGAAATAAATGTGCATCCTTTTTTTATTGACTTGTGCTCGTGACACTCTGTGATTTATGTGTGCTGCCATTTGACCTTTTCCTCCCTTCTTTAGCAGCAAAGTTCTATTAATACCTGCAGTTTTTTGTTAAACTCACAAATTTATTTCATTGGACGCTATTTACAGGGAAGTTTTTAAAGAGATCACTGTCAGTCTAGATATTTAAGTGACACATTTGTTTTTTGTGCATGAGAAATTTCTTTGAATGTCAGACTTAGAAATTAGATTCCTTGGGAAAATTCCAAATCCCAAAGCTTTCTGAAAGATTAAAGCTAAAACACAAAGCCAATGAAGCTCCAGTTAGAAGGTAGCTTTTGTTTTAGAATCTGAGGATAGTGGCACAGTCCTATAGAACAGCATTTGAGAGGCCATGAATCTAGTGTAATTGAAAAATAAAGACCAAAAATAAAGAATATGTATAGATACAGTCAACCAAGTTTTATAATCAACTATGTAGAATACCTAATAAGGAAGAGATATCTTTTCTTTATAGTAATTGCAGTAAAATTAAGTTTAATAAATGCTTATACAGATTTATTGAGAACATTCCTTTTTTGTTGATTTGTTTGTTTGTCTTTTCTTTGTCTGGTGGTAAAAATCAAAGCAACAAATGCAAAGGGGCAGGCATTGATTACATAACAAATTGAACCAAAGACCAGAATGTAGACTTCTCCCATCTCATTTCTTTGGGAAATCATATCTCCAAATTCATATATTAACTAGTCATGACAGAAAAGTGATTTTCTTATTTTTGAAAAATAATCTAGCTATGTATGGGAGTGCATACCTGTAATTTCAGTTTTTAGGAGGAAGAGGATATCAGCAAGTTTGAGACTGGCATGGATTACACAGTGAAGCCTACACCAAAAACTCACATGAAAATAATCTATAAATAGTACTTGAACATGGAATGAAATTAGACAAAATGGAATCTTGAAAATTACTGAAATATTGATTTCACACAAAAACCTTAGCACTATTTTGTTTTTGTCAGATATAGCATCAGTGTTGAAGGGGTGTTCAAATACAGTTTGGTACATATTTGTTCATCATTCAACATCATCTAGTCTGTCCTGGGTTTTCTTTTGGTTAAGGTTACTAAGTTCCTTTTCATTCAGTTCTTTCTCTGATAAGTACAGACCTAGCAGTTACTATGTGAGGTAGGGCTATGTAATCAGAAAATCAGAGAATTTGGGTTAATAAATGTGGTTTTAATCCTCAATAATCCAGAAACCAATCTCTTCCTGGAGATTTTACTTAACAACACTGGGGAGCAATTAATTTTCCCAGAAAGGATGGCACTGAGTTATAAATAACACAGAGTCCTCTAAATACTCTGTGGAGGGCAAATCAAAGGGCGGTAAGTTTTAGTCCTTGTATTTTAATATGTCTCTTGAAGTGAGTGATTAAGAAAATTTTTTTTTCATGCTTGCTTAAAATTTATATATTTTAGGAATTATCTGAAGACTCTATGATGAGTTCACAGGCACTTGGCGTTGTATTATATATTAAGATGAATCCTGTAGTTTGTCCTTCAGCTTGACTATGATTCTGCTGCCTTCATGTGCTGTGACTCAGTAGGAATGAGTTCAACAAAGATGTAAGCTTCCTATGAGCCTAACATAAGCCTCACTCAAAAAGGCATACTCCTGACCACATGTTGAGAACCCACCATCTGCCATTTGGGGATCATGGTTCAATATTTTACAAGAGCATTATTTCAAACAAAATACTTATCTCATGAAGGTCGAAGAAGAGACTGTAGTCTGAAAACTTGAGTATTAAGTAATGGGCCATCTGACACAACCAAAGCAAATGAGCTGACAAATCACTGCCTCCGAAAACCACACATCACTGTATGGCTCAGGACCTTCTATGATGTGATATCACAACTTGGAACTGCCCATAATTGCATTACAGTAGAAATTCCTTTATCTATATTGGGTCCTTATACTTAACACTAACTTCTCTGTATTCTAGGGTTTTTTTGAGCCACATAAAGTGTTACAGACTCTGGAGAACATGCCTACTTCTTGATTCTATAAATGCTAATAGAACCAAACTGTTTTTAAACCATCAAGCATATGCTAGAAGTATGGACAAGGAGTGTGACAGTGAGTAAACGTGGCTCCCGAACTCTGGGATTTATACAGGAACCAAAGCAAGAAAATTCTGAATGACATGCATGTGGCATTTATTGCACAGTAAAAGAAAGAAATGAGAAATTAACAGCACAGATTCATCTTTTCAACGTGTTCTCCATCAAAGCAGAGATTTGTGAGAGATTTGGTGGATTTTTAGAGTGTTATGTGCATGATTACTAGTGCATCCAAGGAAATTTTATTCCTGTAAGAGATATTCTCTGGAACATTAACTCAAAAATGTGTTATAGGATAAAATCAGTGAAATAGAAGATGACGCAAACAAAATAAGTAGATTTATAACAAACAGAACAATATGTGATGATAATCTAAAATAATATAGCTATGAAAACCGAAAGTATAAAGAAAATAAAGGGAAGAAGAAGAGAAGGAAGAGGAAGACAGAACTAATGTGTACAATGATTGCTTAGCTAGGCATTATTTGAATACTTTACACATTCCAGTGCATTTGGTCTACTTTACAATCCTATAATAGATTCTCTAATGTCACCATTTTCAGATGAAAAAATATAATAATAAGTGAAAAACAAAATTCATATGATCATCTCCTTAGATGCAGACAAAGCATTTGACAGACTACAACAGCCCTTCATGTTAAATGTATTGGAAAGGCCAGGAATTCAAGGCCTATACCTAAACATAATGAAATCAATATACAGCAAACCAACAGCCAATATCAAATTAAATGGAGAGATACTTGAGGCAATCTCACTAAAATCGGGGACAAGACAAGGATGCCCACTGTCCCCTTATCTACTCAATATAGTACTTGAAGTGCTAGCTGGAACACTAAGATAACAAAAAAGATCAAGAGGATACAAATTGGCAAATAAGAAATAAAGGTATCACTATTCGCAGATGATAGTATACATAAGCGACCCCAAAAAACTCTACCAGAAAACTTCTCCAGAATTCATTACAGAAAACAGACTACAAACACAAGGTTTCTGAATCTAAAGCCTAATTTCAAGTGGACATGATATAAGAAAATTTATACAATAGGTTCTGCATGTAGAACCAGATATTTAAGAAAAGGGAAAACTCAAAAGATGTGTCAAATGTTCAAAGTGGGTAAACAGAAATGTTTTATAAATAGAAATATACTCAGCAAGATGACTTAGCTAGCAATAGTTCCTCCTGCCAAGCCTAATGTCCTGAGTTCAGTTCTTGGGACTCACACTTGTTTTCCATAAGCCCCAGTTTTCCACCTATAAAATCATACTATTAGACTAATAAAAATATGTTTTTAGTAGAGTTTTGTGGGGACTATGTGACCTAGTGTTTGAGCAGTATGTATCACAGGTCTAAAGTAATATATTAATATCTAATATGCTAATAGTTATGTTGTTTCTTCTCACCCTCGTTCTTGTACCCTAAGAGAGTATGACTTTGTCACACCCTCTACATTGTATCTAGGCACCATTATATCAAGTATTCTTGCTTCTTCGGTCAGTCTCCTCCTCTTCTTCTTCCTTAGCCCACTTCTTTCTTATTTCTTAGGAATGAAGAGAATTAGAACTGGTTAAAGGACAATGTTATTTAGTACTGACATAACAAAATACCACTAGTTGGTTAAGTGTTTGAACAACAAACGCTGATGACACTGACTGACCGACCATCTGTCAGTGTAAGCATCCCTGATGTCTCTTTTTCTAAGATGGCCAGGACATCCCTGTTACCTCACATAAGTTTCACTGCCTCTTCAATTCTGTATTTCAGAATTCAGCTACGTCTCTTGATGAACTTGGTACTAGGGATTCAAAGTTAGGGGGACAAAATTCAGTTGATAGGATTAAGAATATTGAATGAGTCAAACACTTTGTGCCTACGGATCATTGTAACTTAGATCAGAAGAATGATAGTTCATAAAAATTTCTTTGACTGTAGTTAAATATGTCAGTTGTTTTCATTTGGTCAAAGTCATTGTTTATAATATATAAAGAGACTTCTCTTCATATGTTCAAAGAATAAAACTTCGTTGAATTGTAAATAAATGTCCACTTTATATAGTATGGTTTAATGCAATATGGTATTTGATTTGAAGAAAGCATCATAGTATTAGCAAACTTGAATTATTTATAAGAAATATATTGCAATGGATTCCTAAGTACATAATTTAGATAGTAGCATGTCAATTTTGGTTTGTGGATAAGTAGAAAGTAAATGCTCATGTAGGCATTGCTTGACTACAGAGCATCAAACAGAATTTTTTTCCAGTATAAAACAATTGGCAAACTGTTAACACAGAATATTGATGTTTTTCACATTTGTCTTAAAATGCTGAATCAAGTTCAGTGCCACAGGCAGAGTGCCAGGCTATCAGCTTTGATGAGCTCAGCTGAAGTAAAGCCTGTCTAAAGCCTGTCTTCCGAAATAAGAAGGGCAGTGTGCCCAGGAAACAACTTCATGCCTCAAAACCATGAGCTTATTTAATCACTTGACTTTTTCTTAGTATAAGATAGCTTTGCTATAAGCATACAGAAATTATTTTAAAATATGAATTCATCTCTTAATTTTATAAATGTGCTTTGTAGCACATCAGCATGAAACTGCTTTTTCACTTACTCTAGGAAAGATCATCTTGAACCCAAACTTTAGATTTTTACATTATTTAACAATTTAAGATTTAAAGCACACTACAACATTAACTCACACAGAGACTCTATTAAGTGTCAATATCTAGAAATAAATACTAAGACATCTTAGGGATTAGAGAGAAATCACACAAGTGTTGGATGAGATTTGGCACAAAGCATAGAAGAAAGCAAATGTACGGATCATAATTTTATATAGAAGATTCTAAATGCCAAATACCCACTAAGGATATGTTTAACTATGGAAGTCTTTATTTGATTTGTTTCCTGTGTTCTTAACGTCATTCTACATTTAAATTGGAAAAAACTTTAAAAATAACATCAAATGATGTAAAATGAAACTCAGTTAGCAATGAACTCACCTTGGTTTCTACAATAAACTCACTTCTGGTATATTAATTGCAGAGAGTTAGGAATTTACATTACGTAACACATACCCCAAATCATAGTTAAATAGTGAGAGCTCAATTAGATAAATAAGATAAATTGTGTAGTAGAAAAGTCATTCCCTCATAGCATAGTATCTAATTTCTCCAGCTCCTTTCACAATGCACTCAAAGTTTCCCAAAACACTCAGACATTCCTGAGGAGGCACGAAGCCACCTCCACTGACTGGGAGCAATCAGGCAAAATGAGACATCCAGGGTAAAAAAAAATTATCTCCCTCCATCACATACTTGATTTAAATTTGCAATTTTGTACTTTGTCTCATCAATACAGCTGCTGAAGTAACACAAGTTGGAGGAGGAAAGCAGGTGAAATAAGAGTAGAGGGAGAGGAGCAGTATGTCGAGCCCCTGCAGTAAATGACATGTTGAAAGGGTAGTATACATATACATCATATACATATACATATACATATATTAATTATATATGTGTGTGTACATATATGTGTGTGTGTATATACATATATATATGTGTGTGTGTGTGTGTGTGTGTGTGTGTGTGTAAAATGAAGTAACTATGAATGTATGATGCCAAAGATAAAACTTAACCTCCTTGATAAGGATCTTCTTTTATTATTTTCAGCAATTATGCTTAAGAATGTAAAAATGGCTCTTTCTAAGCCGGCACTCCGTAAGGACGAAGCCATGTTCAGCTCGAGCGCCAAGATTGTGAAGCCCAATGGCGAGAAGCCGGACGAGTTCGAGTCTGGCATCTCTCAGGCGCTGCTCGAGCTGGAGATGAAGTCCGATCTCAAGGCGCAACAGCGGGAACTCAACATCACCTCAGCGAAGGAAATCGAAGTTGGTGGTAGTCGGAAAGCTATCATAATTTTTGTACCAGTTCCTCAGCTTAAATCTTTCCAGAAAATCCAAGTCCGGCTAGTTCGTGAATTGGAGAAGAAGTTCAGTGGAAAGCATGTAGTCTTCATTGCTCAGAGGAGGATTCTGCCCAAAAAGCCGCGTGAAAAATAAGCAAAAGCGCCCCAGAAGCCGCACCCTGACAGCGGTGCATGATGCCATCCTTGAGGATTTGGTCTTCCCAAGTGAAATTGTGGGTAAGAGGATCCGTGTGAAACTGGATGGCAGCCGGCTCATAAAAGTTCATTTAGACAAAGTACAGCAGAACAACGTGGAGCACAAAGTCGAAACTTTTTCTGGTGTGTACAAGAAGCTCACAGGCAAGGATGTTAATTTTGAATTCCCAGAGTTTCAGTTGTAAAGAAAATGACTGAATAAAGTGTCATTCATAGTAAAGAAAAAAAAAGAATGTAAAAATGGCGTGCTGAATCAACTTAGCCAACAATACACGCTCACTCATCGTTTTATACAGGATAAACAACAAGCAAGAGCAACTCAATTTATCACCCAAGTATGCATCTCCCTGGGGATGGGAACAGAAACACAGGAAAGTGATGAATCATTTGCACTTATTTGGAAAGTTATGTTAAGCTGTGCATGATTATTTCCAATAGGAATGACCTTAATATGTATACAGTTGGGGATGCTTGAATTCAGGCTACTGGATCATAATAGAGGTTAGACTATGTGTGAATTAATACAGTGGTGGCCTTGAAATACTAGGTTTAGAATAACTATAGGTAGGTAACTCTTGGCTCCAAACAAATTTAGATTTTTAGGGAGTGGGAGAATTTACAGACATTTGCCAAGTGATTTATTCATTCGTTAAATATGTATGAATTCTTCCTTACATACCAGGAATATTTAGAGAAAAAGACCAATAAATCTTGACCTGCTTCAAATTTAGTTCAGGATAAAGAAAATGAAAATTATGATACTGCATAGTAGAGGGAAACACAAGAGATCTGAAAGAATAGAAGCAGACACCCACCAAAGCCTCACAAAGGACACTGAATGCCTGTTGATGCACAAACAAAAAAAGACTCCACACAAAAAGAAAACTAACTTCTTAGTGTTTTTGTATAGTTGGAAAATATCATTAAGATCTTGGCAGTGCTACAGTGAATAGCTAATTGTGTAAAGAACAAAAGAACTGATGAAATGCATGAGACTGGCAAAGTGACACACAAAACCTCGTGTAATACATGTCATCTGTATGCACCAGCAGGAGACTTTGGATAGTGATGTGCTCATTGGAGAAGAGATAATTCTGAACCTAAGACCTCATCAGACTCAATTTGCTAACAGTATCGATCTCCTGATATAATCTGCAGATGAAGGGAAACTCGGCTGAGCGGCAGCCAGAAGACGAAATAATGATTATACTGTCAAGAATGGCCCTATTTCATCTTGAAAGAGAGCGAGAAGAACTTTCTTAGTGCTTTAGCCTTTAGTGACATTTACTCTATGACCCTCACCATACACACGCACACACACACACACCACGCACGTGCACGCACACGTGCACTCACACACCCCACAGATTAACAGCAGACATGACACATTGCAATCATTACACTAGCAGGGTTACACTATCTCAAAACTGGATCTGAGCTGGCAGGAGCACTAATTTCCTCTCTTACCAACTTCCTTACCTGTAGATATCAGCATTCACCTTTTGGATAAAAGTACAGAGTGTACTTGACTTTAAAAATAGTAAACCTTATTTATAAAAACTTAATAATAAAATTATAATAATTAACATGGATGGGTCATTCTCATATTTGAAGATCTTCACTTGTATTAAATGTTTTAATTCACATAGTAGTTCTGTTGGGCTGATATTTATTTAATTCACATAGTAGTTCTGTTGGGCTGATATTTATTTAATTCACATAGTAGTTCTGTTGGGCTGATATTTATTTAATTCATATAGTAGTTCTGTTGGGCTGATATTTATTATTAGTAGTAGCAGCAGTAGTGGTATTACTACTACTGCTAATAATAATAATAATTAATAATAATAGTAATAATAATAATAATATTGTCCCTACCATACTATAAAAAAATCTGAGCTACAGAGTGGTTAAAGAACTTCCTCCCCCCACCCCCACCCCCAAAAAAACCCAAGAGGCTCCTAAAACAACATAGGCTACAGCTGTTGCCCTTGGCTGCTGTGATGGTTTGTACATACTTGGTCTAGGAAGTGACACTATTAGGAAGTGTGGCCTGGTTGGTTTAAGTGTGCCACTGTGAGCGTGAATATTTAATACCCTGGTCCTAGCTGTCTAGAAGTCAGTTTTCTTCTGTTTGCCCTCAGAACAAGATGTAGAACTCTAAGCTCCTCCTGTACCATGCATGCCTGGATGCTGCCATGCTCCCACGTTGATGATAATGGACTGAACCTCTGAATCTGTAAGCCAGCCCCAAATAAAATTATCTTTATGAGTTGCCTTGGTCATGGTATCTGTTCACAGCAATGAAACCCTAACTAAGACAGCTGTTATCCACAATTTGATGTAAAACCCTGCTGTTGAAGAAGCTACACACTTCAGACAGAAGACATGGAGACATAGAATCGGAACTGACCTAGGAGCCTCCTCCCTGAGAATTAGTTGTCACTGCACCAGAAGATGCTATGAAACTACAAGGACAAAAAACAACAACAAAAAAAAACACAAGATAGTCTTTCCCATCTACAAAACCTATGAACCACAGTCATGACCAGCTTTATCAAGATAAAATCAAGCAATAAAGGCATTTACATCTTTCCTGCAACAAACAGATGTCTTGTTAGACTTAAGGCCTGCTCAATAGAAGAGAATCCATGCCTGGTACTGTAAACCTAGCCAATTACCTATGACTAGTGAGGTCATTACTCTAGAGAAGAATTAATCAACGATTGGCATTTTCCTAGATTAGTATATTTCCTAACTGCAGTCTAAATACTTATTCTTTTTTTTAAATTCCTTCCTTCCTTCCTCCTTCCTTCCTTCCTTCCTTCCTTCCTTCCTTCCTTCCTTTCTTTCTTTTTCTTTCTTTCTTCACTTTACATCCCAATATCAGGCCCCCTTTCCTCTCTGTAGTCCCTCACATAGATCTTCTCCCCTTTCCCCTCTCCTCCTCTGGAAGCCCAGCCTCTACCCACCCACATCCTCCCACTCCAACCCCTGGCACATCAGTCTCTGCAGGAGTAAGTAAATCCTATCTCACTGAGGCCAGACAAGGCAGCCAGTCAAGGAAAAGAGATCTACAGGCAGGCAACAGATTCTGGGACAGCCCCCCGCTCCCGTTTTTGGGAGAAACGCATGAAGACTTAGCTGCACATCTGCTACATATGTTTAGGAGACCTAGGTCCAGCCCATGATCACTCTTTGGTGGTGCAGTCTCTGGGAGGCCCCAAGAGTTCAGGTTAGTTAATTCTATTGGTCTCTCAATAAAATCCCTGTCCTCTTTGGGTCCTTCAGTTGTTCCCTCCTAACTCTTCTACAAGACTCCTCGAGCACCATCTAATGTTTGCTTCTTCATCTCTGCACCTCTTTCCATTGACTGCTGCGTGGGGCCTCTCAGAGGAGAGTTATGCTAGGCTCTTGTCTGCAAGCATATTAACACCCTGAACATGTCTGATTTTGTCTAAATGCTTATTCTTTTTTTGAAAGATGATTTTATTAAAGTCATTTATTAAAGCACTTGGTCATTTTATTGCTACAGCACGAAGCTATTCAATGTTAGCACTTCTCAATTCTGATTATAAAGATTGTCTCATTCTGATCATATATTTAAAGTTTAAATGCAAGCATAAAACATTCATCAAAAAATCTACAGAGCACTTAGAACGTATTTCTTGTCTGTAATCACAGTAAGAAGTGTAAGAAGTCCTCTGTTAAGACAAGCCCATTCTCTTTTTGCATTTTTTGTGAAGTCCTGTACAGTTATATAGAGGTAATACCTCTTGTAGTAAGAAGTAAGCTTAGTGGTCACTAACACAGAGAAATAAAATTGAAATTCCATTAGAAACTTAGTAGTACTGTGTTTCAAAGACCAGCAAATCTGACAATACATCCACTAGTAATTTAGCAATGATAGATTCAATGTTGACTTTTATACTCATATGTGGGGAATATTACCTCTAAGTAAAGTTGTTGTTGTTGTTGTTAAACATTTCTGATTTTAATTTCAAAAATAGTAAAAGTTCCCATATCAAGAGCAAGTAATGGCAAATTATTATTTTAAAGGAATTGGTTTTCCCTTGAAATAAGTTCAAGCTTGCTTGTCTTTTTCTGAACTATTTTGTTAAGGGCAGAGAAATAGACACAAGGAAAACAGTATGACTCCTCTATTCTGATTGAGAAGGCAAAAACATGTACAGCAGACTCACAACTATTTTGATTGTGTGGACTAGTGAGAATGTCCACGACCACCAAAGGAACATTGTTTCCTTTCTTGTGGACACAGGGTCTGTATGCAGCACAGGCTGGCCTCAAACTCATGATTTCTCTCCCTCAATCTCCAAGGTACAGGCATGTTGTCACTATACATGGATCAAATAAAAATTTTAACAGCATACAAGTATTAAAATATATGTATTGTCTGGCCCAAGATTACCAATCAGGTAAGTGATATATAGTAAGTCAGAAGAAAGCAAGCTGTAAATGAAAATTTAGTATACAATAAGGGGTTGTACTTCTATTTCTTATTTGTGTTTATAGCACATAAATTCATTTTTCTGTTATCTGTCTTTTTATTAGAATTATTTTCTTATAACCATAGATAAAGTATAACTCTGACTGGCATCAATGAAGTTATTTTTTTTATAGCAGATGGCAAGCACCACAGAAATCCACAACTAGCCAAAATGCAAAAAAACAACTGGACTTGGGTATACAACCTCAGTTGACACATCTGTAGCAGAACTCAGGGAATAACATGCAAGAAGGAACAGAAAAACTGTAGGAGCCAGAGGACTAGGGCACATGCTATGAAATACTGTCCCATGTACATAACAATGAAGCTGCACCGAAGGCATTTCAACAGATATGGCTGAGTGAACAAGACCTGAACAATGACAACTTTGGATGACATCCCAATAAGGATGGGAAAATCTCACAAGGCTCTCTTCTCTAGATGAAGAGCAACAGTAAAGGGAGAGTTAGTCTTCTACAGAGATAAACCTCTAATAGGCTCTGCAACCCCAAGGGGTCAGTCTTATACATGTATTTATATGAATAACAGGAAATTTACTCAGCAGGTTGTACAAGAAATGAAGTGGAGTTAAGATCACATAATTGAAAAAACGCTAAACAGTGAAAAATTTCAAAGCTATGCTATGCTTATCTGCAAAGTAGGTCAGCTGTAGCCTCGTTCACGTAATTCAGATTGAAAAATCAAAAGATGTTTGAGGTCATGGTATAAAATTAAGAAATCTGAACTCTGGACTGTAAAAAAAGGATTAAACAAAATTTTAAAAAATTTTAAATAAAAAATAAATAATAAAAAAATCTGCGAAGTTACATATATGTCTGTGTAGTGATATGTGTATATATTTATATTTATGTTATTTTATGTTGATATACATATTTATATTTGTACAAATTGAATTTATTAAAGTTATATAAATATATATGAATATACATATGAATATACATATATTCTATATATCTGTATATATAATACACATATACATATGTATACACATATATGTGTTTGTGTATACATATATATATATGTAACAACAATAATTAAAGAATAGGTTATGAATGGAAAGGAGTCAGGGGGACATGCATAGAGGTGGGCAAAGTTGGAGAGATTGGAAATGACATAAATATAATATTCATGTATAAAATTCTAAAAGAAGTACGTGCTGACAGGAGCCTGATATAGCTGTCTCCTGAGAGGCTCTGCCAGATGCAGATGCTCACTGTCAACCGTTGGACTGAGCACTGGGTCCCCAAGGGAGGAGTTAGAGAAAGGACTGAAGGAGCTGAAGGAGTTTGCAATCCCATAGGAAGAACAATAATACCAACCAACCAGACCCCCCAGAGCTCCCAGGGACTAAAACACCAACCAAGGAGTACACATGGAGGGACTCATGGCTCCAGTGGCATATGTAGCAGAGGATGGCCTTGTTGGGCATCAATGGTAGGAAAGTCTCTTAGACTGGTGAAGGCTTGATGCCCCAGTGTAGAGGAATTTGAGGGTGGGGAAGTAGGAGTTGGTGGGTGGGGGAACATCCTCATAGAAGCAGGGGAGGGAGGATAGGATAGGGGGTTTTGGATGGGAAAGGTGATAACACTTGAAATGTAAATAAAGAAAATATCCAATAAAAACAATGCTTAAAATATCATTTAAATGTAAATAACACCATTTGAATCTTTTCACTTTGAAATATATTTTTCAAAAGAACATGACAATATCATATAGGGCCTCAAAAGGAAAAGAAAATAGCCAGGAACATTTACTGCCTTCATAGCACTGAGTTTATTAGAGTTGTACAGGATTTCATGCTCTTTGGGATGTTAAATGGTGAACTTACAAGGGCAAATGGGTAATAATTGAGGAAAAGAGTAAACAACATTCTCAATAGAAACACTATTCCTGTACCCCAGTGGTAATCATTTCCTTTGAATTTCTCTCATTATTGCCACAGTTTAATTTTATTCCTTTTAAATTTTTCATATCAGAATCTCAAACATCATTTGGCTTTCCCATCTGAATTATATGAATGAATCTGCAGCTGACCTATTTTGCAGCTAAGCATATCCTAGCCTTGAAATGTTTTACCTTAATTTTCTTCAATTATTATCTTCATTTTATTTTTATCATACATAAAACACTGGTACTATTTTTCTGGTCAAACTCTGTTCTTAATAAATATACAAATTTGTCTTCAAAAACACTCATTTTCTGAAGGCTAAGAAAATAACAATTCAGCACTAATACATGTTATTTTTTTTTCACTTAGTAATAAGATGATGTGGCTTTTACTGTCTACACTAATGAAGTAAGGCATAGCTATGAACTCAAGTTCAAACAGGGTAGATGGGGAGGAGTATAAAGGACTAGGGGCCCTTAGAGGAATCCTGAGTGAGACAGGCACTTTGTCTTAAATGTCTGGACAAATCCTTAACTTCTGTTCTGTTTAGAATTTTTGCCAGTGTGAATAAACCAATATCTCTACAAGCATTTAACATGACTTTCTACTAAATTCCATATAGCATTCACAGTATCCTTAATAGTGTCAGAGGCTGGCTTTCTCCCATGGGATGGGTCTCAAGTTTAGCTCGTTATTGATTGGCTGTTCCCTCAAAATCTGCCCCATTATTATTCCTGAACAGCTTGTAGGCAGGACAAATTTTGGGTTGAAGGTGTTGTGGGTAGGTAATGTTTCCCTTCCTCCTCTGGAAGTCCTTCTAGCTACAGGAGGTGACCACTTCAGTCTCATATTCCCCACTGCTAGGAGTCTTAGCTAGGGTTTCCCCACAGACTCCTAAGAGTCTCCCCTGTCTTGGGTCTCTGGCTAGTCCCAGAGATGCCACCTACTTTTTTCAGTTCTCACTCTCAGCCCTCTCCTGCACCCGCCATTCACCACACCTAATCCCCATTTCTGTTTCTCTCCTGACATCCTCTCTCTCGCACTTTCCTCCATCCACCCAACTCCAATGTCTATTTTATTTTCCTTTCTAAGCGAGAGTTACACACACCCCCTTGAGCCCTCCTCATTACTTAACTTCTTTAGGTCTGTGAATCGTAGCATAGCTATCCTATACTTCATAGCTAATGTCCACATATAAGTGAGTACATACCATGTGTGTCTTTCTGGGTCAATTTTTAAAGGTTTATTTTCCATGTTTGTGAATTTAATGATAGGATATCTGTTTATTTATAGAAAAATGTTTGTTAACTAGACATTAAACAAACATTTAAGAATTTACAATTTGGGACAATGTTCATTAAAAGACATTTTAGAGACCTGGACACTAATTATAACAGTAGCTAAGTGTGTGTGTGTGTATGTGTGTGTGTGTGTGTGTGTGTAATAATCTTTATTATACCTGAAACAAAAGAAAGTTTATATAGAATGTACTGTACTTACAGAATGGCCAAGCTTTCTATTTAAGTGTATGAGATGCAAAATAAAATTCTGGCATGTTTTTACTTTTTTGACCCTGAAGCACATTATACACCCTACCTGTGCCAACATTTTTTATTAGAACACAAAGGCACACATTCCTGCTGATGTGCTCCAGAAATGCAAACTAAGACATGTCAGTTGGCAGCTTCCTAGAAAGATGAAAGAAGCTCTGTAGTCCAAGCTGTGTACCTGGCCAGTTTCCAAGTGAGAGGTTCTTCCCTAGATGAGACTGGATCAGCCAGGAAAAAAAGCCTAAAGGCAATGGTTGACAATGAAATAAAACAGAGTCTTTTTTTTTAGTTCAGTAAAGTGACAGGACATTAAGGGACTATGTAGTTTTTGATCACTTGATTTTATATCAAGGAATTTTTAATTATGAAAATATGATCTTTTGATTCTATGTGCTGTGCTTATGTTCAAAAGTGGCTCAACGAAGTTGGATATATGTGTGACACAGTAAAATTCCACTATCCATTCCTTAAAAAATGTGGGGGTATATTCAATAACAGAAACAAACACAAAGGTGCCTTACAGAATAGCTGCATAGCACTGGCAAAGAGTCCTCATTAACAAAATAAGTGCTGAAAAATCACAAACATATAAAGTTCACAATTAAAAAAAATGACAATGATATCTCTCAAGAAGGAAATACAGAGAGACAGAGATAACAATTCTAAACTTCTCAGGCCTCTGCCAGTACAGAAATCAGCATTTGAATAATATAAAAAAACAATCACAGTGCACAAAAAGATTACCCCAACAGTGTGCCATAAGCATGTAGTACCATGGTCAAAGGAGGCACTGTATTCCTTGGAACCAGAATTTTAGACATTGATTGCTAGAAACCAAATTTAGGTTCTCTGTTGCCATCAAGACTAATATGGTCAAGTCACAGGGACTGTGGCAGCATGCACAGAACCATCATTGGTTCAAGACATATTGGACCTGAGAACTGAGAGAGGGATATAAAGTCCTATCCCTAACCCTGAAGCTATTTCCAATGATACCTCCTGAGAAAATCATTTTTCTCTACTGGACTGCCTTCCCTGGAAGACCATGTGCCCAGGAGTAGTTGACCAACACAAAATTAGCTCCATGTTTTCTGTTTTTGTTTTTCCTTTTTTGGATTTTGGTTTGTTTTGTTCAAGCATACTTTTTTTATTTTATTGGTTTTTGTTTGTTTTGATTTGTGTTTTTTGCTTGGTTGTTTTTTAAGAGAGTGAACTTGTAGTTGAGTGTTTAAGGAGATGCGAAAGAGTTGGAGAGGAAAAAACATGATCAAAATGTATTGCATGAAAAATTAATAAAAACATTTTTAAAGAAAGATATCAGTTAAGTATTTGTTTCTACAGGGGAAGAACTGACTAAGAACAATCTTTGCTTTAGAAGAACAGGAGTGTTTCTGAGGATAAAGCTCTATCACACAGCTTTTTGGTGAAGCGTGAGAGTTATAAATGCAAGATCAAGAAGAGGAAGATATAATGCCTAAAAGAAAATATTCAAATATATTGACAAAATTCCAGAATAAGAAAACTTTTCCTTCTCTAACTGGACATATCCTCAAAGACTACACATATGAAGTGCCCAGGAGGTTATTGTGATACTATATTGAACATGATGCCTGAGCCATCAGATTGAAATGGTTAAGTGATCAGGTCAAATAAATGGATCTGAAAGAGCTCTCTTTTTTCTCTTAACCTGGACATAGCATGTAGAGAAGCCTGGGTTCCTACTGGTAGATTGCAAAGAAAGCTGAAGTTAGGAAATTCACCAGAAATGGCATGATCTTCTGGTAGAAGAATGAGAGGCAACTTTGCAAAACCCTGACCAAATTGGAACTCTCTGAACCTGCCCCACCATTAATGGATGGAGACAAGAAAGCTTGGGAAGAAAACGGAAACCTTTGTTAGACTATGTGAGAGCGATGAATATAGACACCTATACTAAAAACAGACAGTGTAAGGTATGGTGGTCGTAGAAGGACAGATGCAAAGCTAATAGAAACAGAGATGGATACCCAGATAGCATGTCCAAAGAGCTTCAGCTTTAACAGAAGAAGTAGCCACTGATCTTTATCAACATCATGTCATATAAGCTTTTCCCTACTGTCAAAGTGGGACAGCTATGGTGGTCATTGTGATGGCACTGTAAGGTGCAAATCAGGAGGCAGAGAAATAGATTGATGAACAGCAGAAGAGGGAGATTTTCATACACTGACCCAGAGCAATAGGGCATACAGGGCTGTGTTTTAAGTGTTTAAGAGATCCAGAGATATTGAACTGCAAAATCTATATGTGGCATAACTTTATACAAGCAGTTTAAAAATCTTGGATTTATTATAATCAAGTTAACTTCCTAATAATTACCTAACCCTCTTAAAGTCTCTAATCACAGATACTCACAAGGTACCTAAAGAGGAAAAGAAGGGGAAAGAAATGGAATAAAGCAAAGAGAGGGGCATATAGAAAGAAGAGGAAAGAAGGATGGAAGGATCCTGCATAGCTAATTCCCCTGAGCTGAAGCATTCTCTCCAGAAAGTAGGAGGTTGGCATATAAGGCCCTGGAAGGAAGTGAACTTACAAGGTTCAGAAATCCCATGAAGCTTATGGGATTCAAGAGGCCCTTATACAAAGTTTTATGAGCAGTAATTATTGCAGCAGATAAGAAACTGTATGACTGGAGGAGCTCCCTACATACTACGCAGGAAGCCTTAGGATACAGCTTCTATGAATCATCACTTGAGCTCAGGAGAACTTTTTGATGATAGAGTTGCCTTTGAGTCACCCATATTACTATGCGTAACCTCTGACCCATGCTGCTGTGACCCTAACAAGCCCACGGGTTCACTAAGCTAGAGTTGAATAGGATCATTTCTTTAGCCTGTCACTATCCTTTCTGTGATAACTGTGTGTTGATTCATATCTGTCCAGGAAAATCAGTATAACAAGGAAAGATTCACACAAGAATAAAACAAGAATACAGGGTGGGAAGAAAGAGAAAGGAGAAAATAGAAAGGATAATGAAGATAGAGAAGAAAGTGGAGTAGAAAATAGACCGGAGAGGAAAGGGGCAAAAGGAAGAGCAGCAGAAGGCTCCTGAAGATGCAAAGAACCCATCTTGCAGCTCCCAGCTAAATTATCACTTCTCTGGTCTCTTCCTCTAGCTGAGTGTGTCTAGTTTTCAACCTCATGGCCCCATTTAACTTTCTTCACAGCAATTAATCCTGATCTCACACTTATTTGGTTAGTTACTCCTTGCTTCATTTCATACAGGCAGACACAAAGCATCACATGCTCACTATTTAAACAGTAGTATCCCACCCAATCGGAAGAAAATATAGTAGACACTCAACAAATAATCAAATATGTGCTGTTATTGAAATGCATTTTTTAATGATTCTTTGTATTTTTCTCTTTCTATCCAATAAGCATCAGCTTGCTAATTTTTTGTTAAAAGTCATGTAGTGGGTCTACCCTGCAGCTTGTGAAGCAGAATCTGAATGATTACTTCATGTTTTTATAAATAGTTATGAGTTGTTTATGAAAAGTTCTTCCAGAGCTTCACATTCAGTTGGCAAATTTGTAAATGTGTAGCTTAAACAACACAGTAGTCTAATTCTAGATAGATAAAAGGAACAAATACAGCTAGGTATGGTTGGTCATGCCTCTGATCCTATCACTCAGGAAGCTGCGACCTGAGCTACAAAGTGAAGTTGATGATAGCTTGAGTATTTAGCAAAACCTGGTCTCAAATTAAAAGAAAAAAAAAGGAACAGAAATGACAGTGAATGAATAGACCTAGAAATACAATCCAGTGGTAAAGTGTTAGTCGAGTAAGTGTAAGTCCTTGAGTTCAATCCCCTGTACTTAGCGTAACTAGGGAGTGATGTCAAATCAAAGAAAAATGACAGTCTGGGATTTGAACAGAAATGCAACACAATACACAGAGAAGTAATTTTCAGAAATTACTAATAATAGTCCCTGTTAATGTTCATCTTTTGTTTCACTCAAAGGAATAAAAAACAAATTTCAACTTAGTATTTGACTATACGAAATGGAGATTCAAGATTCCCTTACCACTTGTAACAATAGTAGACTTTTTTGAGACAGTCTGTCAACATTTTTGTAGCTTTAACTGGCCTCAAATTTGTAATTCTCCTGCCTCCACCTCTTGAGTGCTGAGAATAAAGGCATGTACCACCATTCCTACCTTAGCAGTAGAATTTTGATTGATATATGCTCTAGAGAAAAGAGGAGTAGCTTGCATAATGTCCGTAGTATATTCCCAAGTGGAAGAATATGTCCTTCTTATCTGCTTACTTACATCCAATTACTTAGAACATAACCAAGTCATGATAGCTAGGGCAGAGCATGGTAGCATCTAAGCAGATATGGGAATGGAAGGTATGGCTTGCCTCTAAAGTACTCAGTAGAGCAAAGCCACTCTTCCTGGTATTGTAGACCTACAAATTGTTCATGTCTAATAAAATGAATTTTTTTAACTTTAGCCACTATTGAGTTTCTGTTACTAGTAGCTAAATATACTTTAACTGTACAAAGATAATGATCTTTGATTTACATTTTACCAATGAAAACTTTAAACATCAGTGTTAAACAATGTGAGAGCAATGTCTGTATATGAATTTCTGCAATCTTGGATGTTACTACCATGGAAATTAGAGTGGTATTTAAAGACCGTATCTAAGACTAGAACCATTGAAAGCATCTATGTATTGTTCTATCATTTTCTTCCATTAGTGAATCAGAACATCTTGAGAGTTTTTCTATTCTTCCTAGGTAGTCTACAGTTCTTTATAAGATAAATGCAAAATAGTTTAAAAGCCCTTTAGTTCCTCTACCTCAAGTAGTTAGTAATCTCCTTTTGTCTTACGTCTTTATTTCTTGTAATTCATATATGAGATTCTTCTTAAATTTAATGTATGAAAAACATTAAAATAATCTACTTTCAATTGTACTATCATAATCATTTGGCAGATTTTTAATTGAGATTTAAAAGTGGCTAAATAATATGTAAACTCATCTATCAAGAACTTTTAAATGGATTCAAAATACCAGCATAGATCCCAGTGTGATAGTCAGCTTTCTGTCACTATAACAAACACCTAAAAAGGTAAACTCATAGAGATAAGTGATTGGATAGCATCATTGTTTGGGGTCATGTGGTGAAGCAACTTGCCATAGTGGGGAGCATTTGGCACAGTAAAATCAATCATATAATTATGAGAAAATAAAAAGAAAGAAAGAAAGAGAAAAGAGAACTGGGGTCAGATATTTCCCTTCAAAGTCATTCCACCACGACCAAAAAGTTCTACATAATGGTTCTGCCACCTACCAAAGAAAAGCTACGTTAAGGAATAAGCTATTCCTTTAAATGAGCCTATGTGTTAAATAATATGGTGTCATATCTTATGTTCTATAAGATATGAGCCTATATTTGAACACTTTGAAATCCAAGATTTTTGTTCTTGCAACAAGTTCTTAGAAGTTCTTTTTTAATCTTTAAATTTTTTATAAGTATCTCTGGATTTATTGGCCCTGTTATTAGTTACTTGTGCATATGATATACATATACATATATGTGTGTATACATATATGCATATACATATTTTCAAATAATTGAAATGTTTAAGATTCAAAGTAATACTAATATAAATAATTCTGAATATTATAAAATTATATAATAATTGAAGGGTAAATGTTTCCTAATTCATTAGCAGTATACAAAGGACAAAAAATATGAGGTGATTTCAATATCCACATTAAAAATATTTATATAGAAATGGGATGAAATGTAACAGTATCCATAGTAGAGCTTGTATAAACCAGACCCTGGAGGATAAATAGGCAAAAGAATGAACAGATGCCTTACAAAACAGGACATCAGTTTGTGAAAAATATTTATTCAACATGGAAGGAACTTCTGGTTCCTGTCCATATGGCAACTTAACACAGGGTTTCTGTCTTCTTTTGGAAGTTAGCTCTGGGATAACTGTAGAGGGGGAATTCACCACAGAGACAAACTCAGGCTCATTTAAAAGCTGCTCTGGGCAAAAGTGCTGCTGAAAGCTTGGGACTTGAAGCAGCTAGAGAAACAAAGAGAGAACTCATTAGAGTGACACTTTCATAAACAACTGTGCTTGGTGGATCCTTTCCTGTGCCTTCACTTTAAACCACTGGTAACTCTTCCTATTGTCAATACAAATGTTTCAAGTGATTGTCCAGAGACAACATAATCCTTGTTGGAATTCTTGTTGCCTATATCAGTAGTTGCCCCAGGAAAAATAATTTTTTTTAATTCAGAACATAGCTGACAGGATCCCTTGCTAAAGCTATTTTTAAGGAAGTATTAATATATATAATACTTTCTTAATACATAGTATAAATAATAATAACATACTAGGAACAAGATTAGGAGAGGCTATAAGAGGTGTAGAAAGTAGGGCTTATGGAACTTAGTAAGCTGGGTGGTGTGTTTGAAAGTCTAAGGTTGCAGATCATAAAAACAGTATTTATATAAATATCTTTAAATTTTAATGTAATAGACCTGGAGAAAATTGGGAGAAGTAATAATGATTGTTCAAAAATTATTTTTAAAAAGCAATGGATATGAAGAAGCATTTAAAAACATACAGATAAAACTAATACATATTGCAAATGCTGAAAAATGCATTGTTACTTAGAAAATAGAAATTAAAGCAGTGAAACAATACACATTTGAGCATGGCAAGTTACAACACAGAGGTTTGCTAAGGATATCTGTATGTATATCTTACCTGTATTCCTTACAGAAAAAAAAAAACAACAATGTGTGACATCATTTAATCAAGTGATTGCCAGCACACAATTAGAACTCCAGGGAATTTTTCCCACAAAACCTGTACACAATATGAACAAGCATGCCATTTGTATCATTTATGTATGGTGAGAAATTGAAAATAATTGATTCTGGAAATCAATCACAGGCAAGAATAGGCAACTTGGCATGCCACTGAGGAGTTTGCAGTGATAAGAACAAAGGGTTTACTATACTAATAATATAGCTCAGTCTTCGGATGTTGAATGATCAAAGTGAAAAATAGAATAAAACATATAACATAATGAATATATACATATGTATAATTTAGGGTGGTGTATTTGAGTGAAATATATCTATAAACCATAATGTGACACTGGGAGAATGTAAATTAAATATGGAGACACATGGAAGTCAATATATGTACAGCTGGATACAGATGGATGATGAACACAGTGGCAGACGGATGGATGCAGAGGGTAGGCAGGTGTAACAGACACCTGCATGGATGCCTAAAAAGAATTGCAATTAACTAAAGAACTTGTCTCAGCTCCAACAGAAAAAAATTATTCATATTATTAAATACTTAAAGGCAAAGTAAAAATAAGAGAGTATTCATTTCTCTTGTGCTTAGCTCATTAAAAATAATATTAAGTTGATAAGAGTATAGAATAATTTCATAAATGGGTGTAATGTTTGAGACAAATGTAGCAATATGCATTACTGTCATAAAGCAACAACATTCAGAATTATTATTGTGATTACAATGATAATTCATAATGCCAATCCTTACCATGTTATTAAAACTTAAGAAACATTTGGATATAGAGCTCCAATACTTTTTATAAAATGGAAAGTGTAAAAGTAACGTAAACATATAATACAAGTTTTCAGACTTGGTTCAACTCCCTTCTAACTTGTACCAGAACAATAAGGAGAAATAGCTGCTCCTACTTCTGGCATAAGAACCCACCAGAAAAGAAAGATTTTTAATTTGTGCCCCACACAAGGAAAGCAACTGTTATAAATGGACATATGTCAAAGGCACACAGAAAGAAATCTAAGGGAACTGGCACTGGCCAATGGTGGGCAACCAGACCATCGCAACCTTCAGTATGAAAATCATTCGTAACGAAGCTAGATGAGTGAAGCACACACTCAGTAGCTGTTTCGAGCCAGGAGCTAACAGTACAGATCCACGCGAGCAGCACCGCACGTGAGCAGCTAGACTGTGGGGAGAAGTCTGCAGCTCCAAATGACTAGAGAAAATGGAACCTGGCTTCAACCCAGTCTCCTGACACAACTCTTAGTTTTCGGAAAACATTGGAGTGAGGGTAAGAATTAAATCAGAGCATGCACAATCAGTGCATTGAATTAAGAACGTGGGAATCAACTAGAGGGATGGCTCAGTGGGCGAGGACACTTGGTGTGCAACAGTGAACACCTGAGTTTGAGTCTCCAGCACACGTAAAAAGGCTAGCGATTGTTGAATGAATGTGTCCATGACTTCACCACCTGGGTTGGAGACATGAGAATGCTGGGAGCTCCCTGGCCGGCCAGCCCAGCCATAATGGTAAAATTAGTGACTGATCCTGTTTAAAGGGAATAAGATGGCGAGTGATAGAATAAAATGTCCAAAGTATTTCTCTGGCTTCCATATACACACATGGGTAGGAGCACCAAAACATTCGTGTAAACATACACACATACACCATACATGTAACACACAAAAAGAAAGAAAATAAGACCTCCTTTTTATTGGATATTTTATTTATTTACATTTCAAATATTGTCCCCCCCCTCCCTGTTTCCCTTCTACAAACCCCCTATCCCATTCTCCCTCCCCCAGCCTCTATGAGGGTACTCCCCACTCCACCTACTCACTCCTGACTCAGCGCCCTAGAATTCCCCTACCCTGAATCATCGAGCCTCCACAGGACACAAAGGCTCCCCTCCCAGTGATGCCAGATAAGGCCATCTTCTTCTACATATCAAGCTCAAGCCATGGGGTCCCTCCATGTGTACTCTGTGGTTGGTGGTTTAGTCCCTGGAAGCTTTGGGAGAGTCTGAATGTTTGATATGGTTATTCTTACTATGGGATTGCAAACCTCTTCAGCTCCTCAGTCCTTTCTCTAACTCCTCCATTGGGGGTCCCTGTGCTCAGTCTGATGTTTGACTGTGTGCATATGCATCTGTATTGGTCAAGTTCTGGCAAAGCCTCTCAGGGAACAGCTATACCAAACTCATGTCAGCAAACACTTCTTGACAACAGCAATGGTGTCTGGGCTGTCAGCAGATGGAATGGATTCCTAGGTGGGGCAGTCTCTGGATGACCTTTCCTTCGGTCTCTGCTCCACTCTTTGTCCCCGAATTTCCTTTTGACAGGAGCAATTCTGGGTTAATATTTTTAAGGTGGGTGGGTGACCCCATCCCTCAACCAGGGACCGTGCCTATCCACTGGATACAGGCTCCACAGGTTCTCTCCCCCCTTTGATGGCCATTTTCGTTAGTGTTCTCCTTGTTGGGTCCTGGGAACCTCTTGGGTCCCTGGCATCTGAGACTCTCTAGTGGCTACCCCAAGTTCCCCCTCCCCACTTCTACACATCTCCAGAGTTACAGAAAACACTGTGTAAAAAATAACCAACTATTGCCTGAGTTTCTTAGGAAATGTTAGCAAAAGACTATTGATACTAGAGAGCACACTAGGATAGACACCAAAGACGATTCCACTCAAGTCTCGCCTGGTGAACCAGCTGGAGTCTTTGCAGGGCTAGAAGTAACTCAGGCAGCTGTTCACCAAAAATGTGACCCCGAACCTTGGAGAGGGAGGAGCCTTCTGAGTCTTGTAAGTTTTATAAGCTTCCAGAATCCTATTAACCTCCCTTCAAAAGTGAATATTTTAATTCAGAAGAAATAGCTTTATAACATCAGGTTTGTGGGGTTTTTTTTTTCAAATAAATTATGCAAGAAGCAAGAGACTGAGAGCTTACTGGAAAATAAATGGGACTTAAGAAACATGATGACTAAATGTAGTATTTGCCTTCTACTTAAACAAACAAACTGTAAAAGGGATATTTATTTAGACAGTTTGGGATATTTAAATATAAGACTAATATTTAAAGCCTAAAGGGATTAACGTTTTTGGACATGCATTCAATATTTACTTAACAAAAAAGTTACATTGTTCAAATACACATTTAGAACTATTTATTAGTGAAACAATGTTTAGAATTTAAAATCCCGTGCTTTAAAAAACATTTTAAGTATATATTCATATTTTTACAGTATAAGTGAAAGAAGATTGGGTAAATGTAACTAACTGCTGAAATTTGATAAATTTTTCTTGGTTTCTATATGTATTGGAAAAATACTAAAAATAAAAGACATAAAAAGTAAAATATCAGTGGCCTCTTATGTAACTTAGAATGTATTTGCCAACCCTATAATAAGATTATGAAGTGTGTTGTCTATGAAATGTCCTCAAAGGGGTATGAAACAAATTCTTTGTACATACAAATAAACTAACATAGAAAGAGACACCTACAAAGAAATCTGGAGGCCCTTCTGTCAATTGATAGGTTGAAAAATAATATTTTCACTTTACTATGTAAGTAGGATAGTTTTCCAGGCAGCTTTGTATTTAACCAATGCTAACATGTACTTCTGAAGAACAACCAGAAAGTGCCAGGAAATCCACATTCAAAGATGAGAGAGCTACCTAAAACTGCTCCAGGTTCTGCCTATCCTTCCTAGAGAATATCATGTCTTAATATGGGGAAGACCTGCCCAGGAAACCTAGGCTTCTATTTCCCTACCCCATGGATGCAGGATACCTTTCAAAGTCATATCCAGTATTTTATATTGTTTCTTGGGTATAAAACACAGGGCAGAGGCCTTTCAAGACCCCACAGCTCTGGTATCTCTGGACCATGCATAATCAGGGCTCTATCAGCTCTACACACTCTGTGCCAGCATTGAGGAACTCTATTATCACAGCATAAGGACTCTTATTTCTTGGAGCCTTTATATAATTATATATGAGTGTTTTGTCCCACTCACCAGTCACACCTGTAAGTGACCAGTGCACTGTAAACCCTCTCCACAGTACTGTATAGTTTTCAAACTTCACATTTCAGACTTGTCATCAGAAAGTAGCTTTAAGCATATAGCTTCTGCTCCTTCTGCTCACTTGTAGGATAAGATGCCCAAATTCTTTCAGAATTGTATATTTCTTAAGAGCCATCTACTTTATTGAAGAAATTCTTACTATGACAGAATAGCTGTTTCTCTGATCTTTCTTAAATGAGATTTTCTAATGTCTCAGCTATAAGTCAAAATCTATTTTTAAATCATTTGCTCAGTATATTAAGCTTCAAAGTCGTGCTGTTTATTTCCTCACCATACATCTTGAACATCATATAATTCTCTTCAGAATAATTGACTGAATTGTAGAATCACAATGACCATATACTGCAGCATGAGATATACAATTACAATTATTTGATAGAGAAGTCAGCTATAGAAGTTCAGCCATATAATTAGCATATGCTAATAATATAAATGCTACATGAAGGTAATATGACATCTGGTAGAAATCTACTTTGGAATTCTTTTTCCAAAATTATGTAAATTAAAACTTAAAACATATCTAAAGAAAAAATTGTTTGTAGTCATCCATAAATATTAAGATACCTCTATAAACTAACTAAAAGTTAATCTTTGTCAAGTTACCTTTCCTCAGCTGGTAAAGACTGATATTGAAGTCCATTTTTCTCCCTGACTAAATGTCCTACATGGGATATTAATGTGGGTCACTCAGCTAACCTTTGGAACAGCTGAACATATATTATGTTATGAGAAAGACTGTCTGTTGAGCCTTGCCACCTTACTAGAAGCCATCATCCTCCCTCACCCAATCAGCTGCAAAAGACCCAGAGCACATCAGCTCAGTCACTGTTGCCCAATCCATTCTCCAGATTCAAAGTCCACAAAAGCAAATCTGAACACATCTCTATCCTTAAAACTCTATCAGTATGACACTATATATAAAATAAAGCCAAGTCTCCACATAAGATTTCTGTATCCTGGTCAGACCAAGCCAGCTTGTCTCTTGCCCAGACATGCTAACCATGAGCTGCACGGTAGGTTTGATTATTTACAAAGTTTAGAACCTAGGCTTGGAACCTTGCCCTCCTCCTCTCATCTCTAGCATCCTTTGTCTGATTAATTACATTCCTCTTCCTCAGAGACCTAGAAAAATTCTTCCCAAATGATTGCTTCTTGTTTTATGTTCTCATAGCTCTATATTTCTCTTTTGTAAGTGGGTTTCAAAGCTTCATACATACTGGTAGAATTACTTTTGTACAGGTCTGTCCTCTCAACAACTCTGAAATATATTTCTGAACTCAATTGGTACTATTTCCTCCATGTCTAGCCTGGCTCCCAGTGTGGCTTACTAATAGTACCCATTTTCTTTCCCTTGATCATTTTGAAATATGCAAAAATCTTATGGAGGTATTGGTAGAAAAACTTATTGGTCAGACTATGAAGCAATGGTATTAGGAAGACGAATATCACTTGGGAAAAAACACTGCCATATGCCACTCTTCCCCATACTATAGATGGTGTTGAGTGGAATTCTGCAGTCTTGTTTTCTCCGTGTCTGCATAGACTGATGGCTAGGTGATAATTTAATAGACTGTTTTCTTTTCAAAGAAAATTCAGAGCTAGCCTGGGAATTCCTCTCACTCACAATCCTTTTAATGACTTCATATTCAGTTGAGACATGTTTTGGAAGCATTGGTGAAGGGCATGTTGTAACGTGTGAAAATTTGTAGTAGGAAATGCTATTTTGCTATTCAAAACACATGTATTATATCAGTGCTAGAAAGTCATCTTTCTAAGCTGCCTGAGGCTAGAGAGAAAGGCATTAGCCAAAACACTGTGAGTTTAAAACTAATGATAAAATAATTTTAACAAACAGTAAGTTGAGAAAGAAAAGCATGAGCTTAAAAAACAGAGAAAATTACCCAAAATGTAAAGCACAAGAAGGTGGGGGTCCTTAAGTCAGAGAGAAGAAAATATATCATCTGTAGACATGTGGGACCACGCTACCAGACGGCATATAAGTTGATGGAGTGGGGCTTGTTCAAACGCAGGAATCTTAGAGGACTGGGATAGATGTCCTCACACCCTTCCTCCTCAAACTATATAATCTCTGGTTTATCCCAATAAAGTGTATTTCTTCACATCCACCCCAATTAAGAAATATAAAGAAGCTAAGATAGTGTCAGTGAGCCGCTTCACGAAAGATGGCCATAGGGAAGACCTCAGCCTAAAAAAGAGCCAACACTAAGACTCTCGAAGAAGACCTTTCTCTTCCCCTACCCCTGCAACCCTTGGGGACTAACTGCCAACGGAAGGATCCTGCTCTTCTCAGGGTTTGCTTTCCCCTTCCTGTCTGGCATGTAGCTATCACAATGGGAAACACTGATCGTGTACCCCTATTCCTGACTTTCTCTCCTGGTTGGTGTACCAGCGGCTTCTGAGCACCTGCAGAGGAGACTTTGTAACCACCACATTTGTCCCAGATCACTCTTTGCCCATCTGGTCTGGCATGTAGTGTCATCTAGTGTCTCCAAAGAAAACACAGGCTGCTGTAGACTTCTCCCTCTCCTTTCGCAGCCAAACTTGGTGGTGCCCCGACACCACCAGCGAAGAGAGACAGAATCTGGGACCCACAACGAATCCAGGCACCACAATGACCCCATGATCTGGGTGCTTGGAACAAGATCTAAAACGCTAGGCTCCTTGCTTTCACTTCACACATCAAGCAGTAGCACTTGGGAGCTATTAAAATCTTAAACAAACCAATGCACGCAGCAATCACTTTGTGAAACACATTTACCTTGAAAATTTTCTCTTTATTTCTCAGAATTGTCCCTTAATTATTCTTTTTGTTTCTGTATCCTTTACATCAAGAACTAAGAAACAAACACATAAATGTATAGCTTGCACCTTCTCTGTCTATTTTTATTGTATTTCTCTGTAAAAAGAGAAACGAGACTGGTAGATATTACAAGGCAGAAGAATGTTTAAAGAAAGGCTCACTATTAATTCCTAAGTTGTGTAAACTTGTTCATGACAAAGACAAAATTCCCAGTAAAAGGTAACTTCAGGAAGAGAAAATTTAGTTATCTCCTTCTTTAAGGGGATAATAGTGGGGAATGCTTGGCAGCAATACAAGGAGAAGGCTGGATACACTGTTTCCAGTCAGGAAGAAATGAATAACGGTGAATAAAGGAGAATGAATTTTGAGTTCAAGCTTCAGATCTTAAAGTCATAGAACACCTTTAAGTACAAAAACAGAAAAAAAAATACAAGGCAAAACAAACAAAAATGAAGCAGCAGAAAACACACACAGAAAGAAGAACCCTTTCCTACAATATGTAGTTTAATATATTTTACAATGTTTAGTCCTGTTAGATTTTTGCCAAAATGTATCGTTTTGTTTGGCTGTCTTCACAAAAGAAGCTCCATTTTTTATTTTATTAATGGCCAGTTAAGAAGTTCATGTATTTATATGAAAGCAAGGTGAACACATGCACCATTATAAATCGGGTCATAGCTGGGGGTGCTACCTATCCATATCCATAATACTTAGGAATTATCCAGAAAGAAAGGAAAGTGAATTTGTAAGACCCATGCATCTTTGAAAACTGTCATTCCTATTATCTGAAATTTGATACCAGGGACAATTTTCAAGGTCTTTTAGGATATGCTGACGATAGTCAGGGAATATAGCCTGCCTATGAAAGCTCAAAATAACCTGATCATTGAAACACTGGTTTCATCTGGGATTCGGGTGAGAAATTATGAACAATTCTGCAAGAACTCTTCTGATAGACTGACTCAGAACAATAAAAAACAGTTATTAGGTGTGAATATAAATTCAATAGCTAGCTAGAGTCCTTGAAGGGTGAATGATTGTCATCAATTAGCCCTTGCTGGGGACCGGTTTGCACTAAGGGACTATGTGGATAGACTTCAAGCCTCTTTACTGAATGAACCCCTGAACTCTCTGCAGAGTTGGCTGGGTACTATATTCTTCAACAATGAGACCGTAACTGATTTCATACACTCTCTGGATGTTTTGACAAGAGAACTTTCACCTGGTTGGAAATGCTCACTATTTGAATGTTGCACAGGTGAAGGTTAAATGAATTATTTATGACAATAAGAAATGTGACTATATTTGTTGTGTCAATTTGAGGAGCATTAGTCATAAACATAATATAGGATCTTAAAGAATCTTCAATATTATTTTTTATACTACTCTATGCTTGACTATGTTTATTGGTTTGAAAACTACTAGGACATAATTTCTGCACATGACACCATAATTTATAGAATGACATATTGGTAGACTCAAATGATAATATTGATAAAGGCTTAAAATGTGCCAGACATAGTAAGTCTGATATATGTGTTTTCCCTTAAAAAGCACCTGCAATGTTCAATTAATCTTTCATGTGTTTTAAAATAAAAATACATAAAACAAAGTAGAAAGTCATAAAAATCTATCAGTTGGGCTCTGCCCTGTACACACTAATGAATGTGTTTACCCAGACATAAATTGAATTGCATACAATATATATTCTACTATATCAGTGTCTCTTAATAAAGTTTCAGCAATTGTTACCTTGTAACAAGCACTTAATATAGTAAAAAAGACTTATATTACTATCTGTGCTACCTATGTTTTTATAATATGCTAAAGATATACCACAAGAGTAAATATCTAACTTCACCCAAGTTTTAATTAATTTATACTAGAAAGGAAAAAAGTCATTTCTGAATTCTTATACACTAAAAATTCACTGTGCAATCCAGAATAGACATAACATTTCTGATAAAATGTGAAAGATTTTATAATTTGCCTTTAAAATTCTTTTAAAGTGTCACACACAGATTTAATTTTTAAATGTATTTCAGATAAGAGATTAAAAATTATATCTAAAAATTTTTCTGAGTGATCAATAATTTATAATTCTCAGGAAGGCCTGGTTAAAATATGACTTCACCCTAAGAAAAATACTCTGGTGATTTAAAGATTATCATGGCCTTATACATAAGAAAAATGCAGTTAACAATTTAGATTAAGAACATGACCACGTTATTGGTTAATTTTTTTATCATCACAGTTTCCCTTTTACATAAACTTGCACAGTTGTTCTGATAACTATACATCAGTGCATGGAGATACTAAGATAACAGTTAGTAAGATAAAGAGAATTTTTCTCTTTAACATGATACCAAATTTCCCCCTCTTCTCCAGAACATAGGTATTCCTATTTGTTACCCTACTGTTAACAAAGCACAATGCACAATTCGTAGCTTTGTATGGGTGAAGTCTGCTCAGTGAATGCTCCTGCCCTGCGTAAACTTCTGTAATGCCTCCTAAAGCCAACTTTCATGTTTCTTCTTTTTTTTTATTTAATTTTTTTTGAACATGAAATGCTTTTTTATAGCATGTTTTACAAGGGGAGGGGGAAAGAGGGGTCAGGTGGTGGAAAAGTACAGAATCTTCTTGGCCTGTGCCTTGAAACATGTCATGGTCTATACGGTACACTGCCTTGAATTATGATCTATCTGCTATTCTTCAGAAGATATGGTACACTGCTTGAGTTATGGTCTCCCTGCTATTCTTCAGAAGATATGGTACACTGCTTTGAGTCTATCTGCAGTTGCCAAGCAGGATCTTGCAGTTGCCAAGCTTCAGGGGACATTGTGCAGGTGGGGAAAGGTAGGGGGTGAGGGTAAGGGCGAGGGTCCTGGCTTCTGGAATCTCCCCCTTCTCTGTTTAGTTAGAGAAGGTGTCTTATGATCAATCCCAACTATGTGAGTTTTGAATTTGGATGTCTAATCATGGGGGGTCTTAGACAAGTTCACAACCCCAAAACACTGATGTGAGACGAGTCACATCGATGGTCGAAGGTTTTAGGCTGTTGACCATGGGCAACGTCAAGGGACCCTGAGGCGGGTGAAAGGAGGGTGAGAGCCCTGTCTTAGGCCATGTAGGCTGCACCCACTCCCAGCACCACACACTCCTTTTCAGCTGCATTGGGTGGGCCCCTGGGAAGTGGACCTACAATAATCCCGTCATTGGGCTAACTCACAGCCATCCTAGTCCCTTGTAAATGTTCAAGTTACCAACCATTTGTCAGTTTGGGGTGTAATATTGTCATAAAGGAAGGCTCCCCAATGTTAGCGGCCATATCAAGGGCGGCCTTGGTTTAGGAAAAAGCCAATTTTTGTTGGGGTGATCAAGAGGCCAAGCTCTCTAGCAAGAGAAACGAGGGCAAAGCCAGGCATACCAGGAACCCTTCTGGAGGGCGTGGAAGTCTAGGGGTCGACCATAGGAGGAGGCAGGGGAGCTGGCAGCTGTGTCAGTCTCCTGTGGAGTCACTTCTGGATAATCTTCAATTTTCAGCTGATGGTAATGAATTTCAACCGTCTTCTTGATGGCAGAATCAACCTGGTTCCGAGGACGACAGGTCGTGGGCGACAATCTCTGTCTCATTCAATCTTGATGTCGTGCGCACGTCCTCTCAATGAGGGTCCGTCCGGAGGGGCCCATGCCTCGAGCCCCACGTCTGGGTGCCACTTGACCCGATCGGGTCCTAGTTATTCGTAGGGGCGAGGAGGACTGCAACCTGCTATTCTTCAGAAGGTATGGTACACTGCTTGAGTTATGGTCTCCCTGCTATTCTTCAGAAGATATGGTACACTGCTTTGAGTCTATCTGCAGTTGCCAAGCAGGATCTTGCAGTTGCCAAGCTTCAGGTGCAGGTGGGGAAAGGTAGGGGGTGAGGGTAAGGGTGAGGGTCCTGGCTTCTGGCACATCTGGATTAGAACTTCTAACACCAGGCATCACAGGTGATTCATTTTTACCTGGAAAGAAAAAAGAAGGGGATTCTCAGGGAGATTTCTCTTCCCTGGGTGTAAATTGTTATTCATCGTATTTATGGTTGGGCCTGGCTTTGTGGGGGTATCTAGTTTTTTCATTAATCTTTTTGGTAGCCGGTTAGCTGTGCCTTCTGTGGTATTGGACAGGCATATCAGTCCTCGGCTCCATAAGGGAACTGGGTCTGAGCCATTCCCTTTATGGGTAAGAGGGTCCTTCCCCATATCTGTGGCAAAGTTTTGTTGGTCTTGGTGGTGCCAGAGGTCACCAACATGGTCAGCAAGAGATTTGCCATGAGCTTTCAGCTTTAGAGAGAGAAAAGTGAACAAGGCATGATGGAGAGTATTTCAGGGGGACTCCTTCTGAGGGGGTACCGTTCCCCCTCTTTTGTTTTTAAAGCCAATTTTTCAGAGTTCTTGTAAAATCAGGGCAGAAGCACCAACAGTCGCTCCTACCACACTCAGAGAGTCATGAAGACCTTATTTAAGGATATATAAATCTATATCAATAATCTTTTGTCAAAGGACTTTTATAGCACCACTGACAATTAATCAGACTATATAATATATCGATTAGAAATAGCTTTTTCTACTTTTTGTGAGATTACCTCTCTTTTGTCAATTAACTGTTGAGGAAATTAGGGTTTACCTCTCTCTTGAGAATATTGAACAGAGATTTAAATTCTTTTGTGGAGAGCTTAAAATAGTATCTTAGCCAATTAGCAACTCCTAGAAACTTTTGAAATTAATTTAAAATAAGTAAGCTCTCTCTCGCTCTCTCTCTCTCTCTCTCTCTCTCTCTCTCTCTCTCTCTC
>NW_021604705.1:1600558-1618589 GCF_004785775.1 Grammomys surdaster
TGTGCTCCAAACATCCTCCCAGTCCCATCTCCCTGCTCTCGAATTCCCACACAGTAGGGGATCCAAACTTTCGAGGACCATGGCCCTCCACTTTCACTGAAGTCTAACAAGGTCACCCTCAATTCCCTATACAGGTGCATGAGTCCCTCCCTTTGTGCTCTCTGGCTGGCGGTTTAGACTTTGGGAGCTCTGGTTGAAACTTTTGATACTCCTTCTAGAAAGGACCAACGCATTCATACTTTGGACTTCCTTCTTCTATGTGAGTTTTATGTGGTCTATATGTAGTTTCTTAGAAATTGTGAACTTTTGGGCTAATATCCACTTATCAGTGAGTGCATACCATGTATGTTCTTTTGAGATTGGGTCATCTCACTCAAGATGATATTTTCCAGCTCCATCCATTTGCCTAGGAATTTCGTGAACTCATTGTTTTTAATAGCTGAGTAGTACTCCATTGTATAAATGTACCACATTTTCTGCATCCATTCTTCTGTTGAAAGGCATCTGGGTTCTTTCCAACTTCTGGCTATTATAAATAAGGCTGCTAAGAACATGGTGGAGCATGTGTCCCTGTTGTATGTTGAAACGTCTTTTGGGTATATGCCCAGGAGTGGTATAGCTGGGTCCCCAGGTAACACTATGTTCAATTTTCTGAGATACCGCCAGACTGCCTTCCATAGTGGTTGTACCAGTTTACAATCCCACCAACAGTGGAGGAGTGTTCCTCTTTCTCCACATCCTCACCAACATGTGCTGTCACCTGTGTTTTTGATCTTAGCCATTCTGACTGGTGTGAGGTGGAATCTCAGTGTTGTTTTCATTTGCATTTCCCTGATGACTAGTGATGCTGAACATTTCTTTAGGTGCTTCTCAACCATTCGAGTTTCATCAGTTGAGAATTCTTTGTTCAGCTCTATGCTCCATTTTTTAATAGGGTTCTTTGATTGTCTAGAGTCTAATTTCTTCAGTTCTTTGTATACCTTGGATATTAGCCCTTTATCAGATGTAGGGTTGGTGAAGATCTTTTCCCAATCTGTTGGTTGCTCTGTCCTATTGACTGTGTCCTTTGCTTTACAGAAGCTTTGCAGCTTTATGAGGTCCCATTTGTCAATTCTTGGTCTTAGAGCACAGGCCACTGGTGTTCTGTTCAGAAAATTTTTCCCTGTGCCTATGTGTTCCAGGCTTTTTCCCAGTTTCTCTTCTATTAGTTTCAGTGTGGCTGGTTTTAGGTGGAGGTCCTTAATCCACTTGGAATTGAGCTTTGTACAAGGAGATAAGTATGGATCAATTTGCATTTTTCTATATGCTCACCACCAGTTGGACCAGCACCATTTGTTGAAAATGCTATCTTTTTTCCATTCGATGGTTTTAGCCCCTTTGTCAAAGATCAAGTGACCATAGATATGGGAGTTCATTTCTGGGTCTTCTGTTCTATTCCACTGATCTTCCTCCCTGTCTCTGTTCCAATACCATGCAGTTTTTATCACTATTGCTTTGTAGTACAGCTTGAAGTCGGGGATGGTGAATCCTCCAGAAGTTCTTTTATTGCTGAGAGTAGTTTTGGCAATCCTGGGTTTTTTGTTATTCCAAATAAATTTTTTAAGATTGCTCTTTCTATCTCTGTGAAGAATTGAGTGGGAATTTTGATGGGGATTGCATTAAATCTGTAGATGGCTCTTGGCAAAATAGCCATTTTTACTATATTAATCCTTCCAATCCATGAGCATGGGAGATCTTTCCATCTTCTGAGATCTGCCTCGATTTCTTTCTTCAGGGGCATGAGGTTCTTGTCATACAGGTCTTTTACTTGCTTGGTTGGGTTCACACCAAGGTATTTTATGTTATCTGTGACTATTGTGAAGGGTGTCATTTCCATAATGTCTTTCTCAGCCAGTTTATCTTTTGAGTAGAGGAAGGCTACTGATTTGCTTGAGTTAATTTTATATCCAGCCACTTTGCTAAAGTTGTTTATCAGGTTTAAGAGTTCTCTGGTGGAAGTTTTGGGGTCACTTAAGTATACTATCATATCATCTGCAAGTAGTGAGATTTTGACTTCTTCCTTTCCAATTTGTATCCCTTTGACCTCCTTGTGTTGCCTAACTGCTCTGGCTAGGACTTCCAATACTATATTAAATAAGTAGGGGGAGAGTGGACAGCCTTGCCTCGTCACTGATTTTAGTGGGATTGCTTCAAGTTTCTCTCCATTTAGTTTGATCCTGGCTACTGGTTTGCTGTATATTGCTTTTACTATGTTTAGGTATGGACCTTGAATTCCTGACCTTTCCAAGACTTTTATCATGAAGGGGTGTTGAATTTTGTCAAATGCTTTCTCAGCATCTAGTGAGATGATCATGTGGTTTTTTTCTTTAAGTTTGTTTATATAGTGGATTACATTGATGGATTTCCGAATATTGAACCATCCCTGCATTCCTGGGATGAAGCCAACTTGATCATGATGGATAATTGTTTTGATATGTTCTTGGATTCGGTTCGCTAGAATTTTATTGAGTAATTTTGCATCAATGTTCATAAGGGAGATTGGCCTGAAGTTCTCTTTCTTTGTTTGGTCTTTGTGTGGCTTAGGTATGAGTGTTATTGTGGCTTCAAAAATGAGTTGGGTAGTGTACCTTCTGTTTCTACTTTGTGGAATAGTTCAAAAAGAATTGGTATTAGGTCTTCCTTGAAGGTCTGATAGAATCCTGCACTAAAACCGTCTGGTCCCGGGCTTTTCTTTGTAGGGAGACTTTTAATGACTGCTTCTATTTCTTTTGGGGTTATGGGACTGTTTAGATGGTTTATCTGGACCTGATTTAACATTAGTAACTGATATTTGTCTAGAAAATTGTCCATTTCATCCAAATTTTCCAATTTTGTTGAATATAGACTTTTGTAGTAGGATCTGATGATTTTTTTAATTTCCTCAGTTTCTGTTGTTATGTCACCCTTTTCAGTTCTGATTTTATTAATTTGGATACTGTCTCTCTGCCCTCTGATTAGTCTAGCTAAGGGTTTATCTATCTTGTTGATTTTCTCATAGAACCAGTTTCTGGATTTATTGATTCTTTGGATATTTCTTCTTTTTCTATTTGTTTGATTTCAGCCCTGAGTTTTATTATTTCCTGCCGTCTACTCCTCTTGGGTGTATTAGCTTCTTTTTGTTCTAGGTCTTTCAGGTGCTCTGTCAAGCTGCTAGTGTATGCTCCCCCCAGTTTCTTTTTGTAGGCACTTAGAGCTATGAATTTTCCTCTTAGCACTGCTTTCATTGTTTCCCATAGATTTTGGTATGATGTGTTATCATTTTCATTAAATTCTAAAAGGTTTTTAATTTCTTTCTTTATTTCTTCCCTTACCTGATTATCAAGGAGTAGGGTGTTGTTCAGTTTCCATGTGAATGTGGGCTTTCCATTCTCTTTGTAATTTTTGAAGACCAGCCTTAGACCATGGTGATCTGGTATGTTGTGTGAGTTCAAGCTCCTGGGAGTCCCTGTTTCTCTCGGTTTTCTGGGGTTGGGTAAGGAGCTGCCGCCTGTGACCTGCTCTATGTTCGGGCCCAGACCGGAAGTCCTTCATGTTTCTTCTTAAAGCTACACAGACAAAATTTCTAAGATGATAATCAAATCTTACTTCTTTCCTGTCTCTTAATGCTTCGCTAGATTCCAGTCTTCTCCAGCTCAAATTCTAAATTCTTCAGCGTGGCATGCAAAGGCAAGCCTGATCTAGATGGATGGTCTAACTTCCGAGTGGCTGCAATGTCTGGAGCACACCCTGCATCTACACATCAAAGGCATTGGGAGTCTCTATCTTTTCTATAAGATCTTGGCTCAACTCAAACATTTGCCATCTCATCTCTTGCCTCCAACTTCCAATACCTCCAGCCAGCAGGACTTGTGTCTAATAAATAATCACATCAGAACCATCTAGTGATTTGGTACTTTCATGCCTAAACATGCATTTTAAATACTCTGTCTGTTGGGGGGGGGGTCTACTGCATACATGGTAGATAAGGATACTACCATTTACATCACAATCATAAACTTAACTTTCCCATACTAGCAGGAAAGCTCTATTACCATTAACAAACTTTCTAGTTCCCCACCACATGCCTGAGGCTACAGAAAACTTGGGTGTTATCTGTTCCATTCATCTGATATGATCCTGATCCCAGTTATATTGCCTCTTCTCCTGAAAGTACTTTGTAAGTATTTGCATGAAAACTTAAAGTGACCCCACCGTTGAATTTTCCTATACTTGCTACTATTTGTACTTGCCACCTTCTTTGTCTCAATGCCTGCCTTCTCACTTGTGCCTTGCAGGATCTGGTGATGCTTACAGGCGTATCTCCTCACTACTGCCCTTTGCAGAATTAGTACATAAAATTTGGGCTCTTGCTTGCGGTTGTGTTGAACCTTGGGCCTTCTGTCATAATACGGAGTTTCCCCACACCAGACTTCCCAGAAGGTACTGGGAGGACACAAGGTCAAGCTTCCAGCATCAAGCAGCATCCAGGCATGCAGAACCTAAACATAAACCCATTGCCAGCAAGGCAAGTTCCTGTGTGAGGGACCTGCTGATTGTGTTAGGCATTAAACAGTAGACTAAAAGACACACTCTGTGGAAGGCTTCCTGCAAGCTCTCATATCCTATTACCCTTCCTGCTTTGAGAAGGTTTGGTAGCTACTCTTGTACTGAACCCCAACTCATCTAGGGGTGCTCTGAGCACACAGAAGATAATCTATCATCAATACATACTTGATCAGACAAATTCAAAGGGACTCTTAGAGAATGATGGGTTGGTTTTTTTGTTGTTGTTGTTGGGGTTTTTTTTGTTTTGGTTTTTTGGGTTTTTTTTTTTTTGTGTGTGTGTGTGTGTGTGTGTGTGTGTGTGTGCTTTCATTACCTTCCAAGTCAAAATAACAACTCTGAGGTCTCAGCAGGCCTTCTTGTTCAGCATGAAAGGCCTTTATCAATACTGAACCATTTAACAAAGGAGCTCTCTCTAAACATATTAAACCATCTTCGTTCATTTAAATTTTCAGGACTCTGCAGCACCAAGCCTAACAGCAGCATTTGAGGAAATTGCACAAACCTATTCCATTTCTGAACGTTCATAATTTCTAAGGGCAGATGCAAGGAAGAAAACAAAAAAAAAAAAATACTTCTTCAGATAAAGGTTGTGAGCCTGCCTGAAATCACTTATAAGCTACATACTGTGACAAAAAGATCATGCAGAAACAAAATATCTTTTTACCAAAAGTGCGGAAATTCTAAGAGAGTACATCCTTCATAGTAACAGTGTCATGATACATTATAAACCACCTATTCACAAAAACATTATGACCAATGAAATCGATATCAAATCACTGCTAATTAAAAAGCTTTTTTTCATGAGAAGTTAACAACATAATTACTTGGGCTCCTGGCTGTCTAAATCCCTTCCTATCTTACATAAACCAGTCCTAGGGAATAGCACTGATTTGTTGTAGAAAGGCCAAATAGTTGATATATTGTGATTTTAATAGAAATAATCATTCATTAGTAATTAACAAAAAGGTAATTATTAAGTTTATATGTATATAAGTGACTGTAAAAAGTCATGTAAATATTATCAAAGTGTTATAGACCTAAACCCTGCCCACAAAGGTTTTATAATCTAGAGAGGGAAATACAGCTTAAACAAAGAATATAAATAACACAAAAGAAAGCAGTTTGCATAAAATTCAGAGCAATGGAGATTCAATTTCTGACTCAAGTTTGCGTCTGACTAAATGCCTAATGTTGTATCTCAGAAAGATGCTGCTGATAGAAATACAAGCATGGGAAGGAAGATATTGTTACAGGTTAAGCTGTTATCAAGATACTTCAAGGAAAGATCTGACAGGAGTGCTCAAAAAGTAAGTAATACTTAGATCTGCAGAAAAAAGACAAAGTGGTCTGGAAACTAGAAAAGCTCATGTGGATAAAATCATATTCCCAAGTACATTCTCTTATTGTTATCCAAATTTGAGAATAGCATGTGGCTTGGTTTATTGGGCCCTGGGTTTCTACATATATATGTGATAGAAGGCTCCCTTTCTATATGCTTCACTCTGAGTCTTGAGATTACTCTGTTCTCAAGGATTACAACCGCCTTCCATCACTAGGATGGTAAAAATGGAAAGCGATGGAAGAACATTTCCTGAGTTAAGAGGAAAGTCTCTAAAGTGATATGCGGATATGCACTCTGACAGGAGTAAGACAAGGAGGCACCCACCCTGCATTCAAGGTTTACTTGCAGAATTGTAGAAAGGCTTTGAACAACCTCATTGCTCAAAGGCTCATCTCATAAACCTTTGACATTTTAGTAAACACAGTCTATTTTAGCCTGTGTCTGACTGACAGTTTTCATCCAACTCACTTGAACCTCTTCAAAGGCATCAAGTCAGATTTTCCACAATTCTGAGCCACTCTCTGGAGATAATTTGAGCAGTTAAAGAGGCATATTAATTCTTTGAAACCATAAGGGGATCATTTACTGAATACACAGTGAAAAACCAGCAGAGAAATAAAATTCCCCTGAGTCTCAGAGATGAACGAGAACTCTTTCTTGGGTTTGGCTGGGGCACCTCTATACCATGCTAATTAGCACAGAAGTAGAATTTAGTTTTAATGAATCCAAGTAGAATGGTCACCAAAGGAGCTCTTATTCTGAAATGAGTTATTTCTTCATTGTTTAACATATTAGGTGTAATAGTCATAGGCAACTTCATTAATAAATCATTCCTAAAGTTTTTAGATACATTGTTTTTTTAATCGCCTTGTTCTAATACTTGGTGTTACTTCCCTTTAATTACAAAGGGATGTAGCTTTGTACAAATTACAAAAGATGAAATTTCACTGCACAGAGGTTTTCCACTAACAGTTCTGGGGGTTGACTGTTATTCAACACTTACCTTGACAGTTCCAAAGGTATCACTGTACACAGAGAAAGCAAACACAATAAGAAACTATTGAAAAATTAAGAACAAGATCCTCACTAGCTGGACCGAGTTGTGACTCTTGCTAAAGTCTACATAGATTTTCATGGTTCAGAGGGATAGAATATATCCCTCAGCAGCTTACATGGTCGGATACATAGATGATGCCCTTGTTGGGCATCAATGGGAGGAGAGGCCCTTGAACCTGTGAAGGCTTGCTGCCCCAGTGTGTAGGGGAATTCAAGGGTGGAGAGGTGGGAGTGAGTAGGGTAACACCATCAGAGAAGCAGGGGAGAGGAGATGGGATGGGGGTTTCAAGAGGAGGGAAAGGGGATAACATTAGAAATGTGAATAAAAAATATATTAAAAAATGATTTATGATCCAGTTTAATCCCCTGTGTTTACCTTATAAATTCTATTTTTTTATATTTTATCTTATATATTTTAAAATTCCCAATAATTATAAAATGATTTTTAAGGATTTGTCATGTATTTAGGGCAAATATATATAAATATTGATGAAATTGTTCATAACTATGAAGATTACAGAAAATATCTAGAAAGTCGTTATTTCCACATGTATGTTTTAGTTTGTGATCCCATGTAACTTGACTGTCAAATCCTATGGAACACCTTAAAACTAAGTTTTTCTCTTTGTAAAAGCAGTTCTATAAATACAAATAATAGGACTTAGAAAAATAAAATTTTCAGTGGAGGTATTTGTGGAGGTTTTAATAAGAATGGCTCCTATAGGCTCATAGATATGAACGCTTGGTCACCAGGGAGAGGCACTGTTAGGGTGTGTGCTTTGTTGGAGTAGGTGTGATCTTGTTGAAAGAAGTCACTGTAGGTGGGGTCTGAGGTTCAAATTCTCAAGCCAGGCACACTGTCATTCTTTTTCTGCTGCTTGCCAATCCAAATGTAGAATTTTGACTCCTTCTCCATGTCTGCCTATGAGCCACCATGATTTTCTCCATGACAAAGCCTCTGAGCCTGTAAGACAGCCCTAATTAGATATTTTTGTTTATAATAGTTGCCCTGGTCATGGTATCTCTTACAGCAATAGAAACCCTAACTATTTAAAGATATTTAAAAGACATCTAACAGTTAGGAAAATAGGAAATAACAACAAAATGAAGTAGCAACCATTTTCATGGTAAGTAAACTAATGGAACAGGTGGTATTATCTGAAACAAGGAGCAAAGATATGCAAATATACATTGGAACCCATAAGAATGGGTTATGTTACCTGCAGGCAGAATCTAGAATAAGAGTGGAATGCAGCCAGTCTTAATTACCCCAAGAACCATTGTCAAATGTCTGCCTATGTAACAAAATATTTAAATAAATGTTATAAGCATGAAAGACTTATTTTGGCTCATATTTTCAAGACTTTAGTTCATAATCACTTGACACTGTATCTTTGGTCTTGTGGTGGGCAGTATATCATGGCAGAAGTACATGGGATGCAGACCTTTTTACCTCATGAAGGCCAGGATGTACAAAGATTGCAGAGGAGCCTGATGGAGTAACATTATCCCCTTCAAGAATATGTTCCCAAATACATAACTTCCACTCCCATCCAGAACCTTTTGTCCATAGTATCAAAGACTCTGAACCATAAAACCAAAGTAGTACCTAGCTATGAAAGCAAAAGCTTTCAGTGCTCAAAGCTGTGGTTCAGGGAGGCAATATTAGATACAGTAGTATGACTTACCATTCCTAACAAACCCCATAGATTTGGCTATGTGAGGAAGGATTGTGAGCTGCCTGAACAAAACACATACAGTATCCTTTAGGGCAGCAGGAGCAATGCCTGAACACCATCTGGATCCACACTCAATTAGCTGGAGCCAGCTCATAATTCATGAGACCTACAATTTCTAATTTACCTGATGTATAGAATTATCTACCTAGAACTGTGTCTGTGAACTTATTTATCTTTTCATACTTGCTGCTGTAGGAGAACCACACTGCCCAATGAGATCCTATGGGACTACTGATCATACAGTGTCAGAACCTTTTTTCAAAATCACATACACACACACACACACACACCCCTAGGTGACAGATATATAGAACCCAATAATACAATTGTAAGACTTTTTTCTAAGTATAATCATATTTCAAAATTGAAAGTTTGAGGTTAGAAGACAGGAGTATTGCTCACTAACAAGGAGGTTCAGGATGGAACTGAAGATTTGACGTTTGACAAACATTGGAGAATCATGTTATATTAATCAAAATCATGTGTAAAAGTAACTTTATAAGATAACAATTTTTCTCTATCTCCAGTAGTTTCCAAAGGAATAAGACTGATAATAGATTTATTTAACTAGCTTACAACACAATAACTGGGCAATCATTGATCTATTCAAATCCTCTAAGCTATCTGGCTACCCCCACCACCACCACCACCAGCCAAAATCCCTGAGATACTTGCATTTTAGTATTGGACTGACTCTCTGGGCTTCAGGTGTTCTTCCATGCTGGCACTCCTGGACTCCTTCCTTGTGATGAATACTTTCTCCATCACTCTTTCCACCTGTGGCTGGCAGAAGTCTCACTCGAGTCTCTCTTCTGTCCAGCCACTGACTCATTAGCTTCTATTAAAATGTTGACACAGTCAAACATTGGACTAAGAGTGAGGACCCCTATGGAGAAGTTAGGGGAAAGACTGCAGGAACTGAAGGGGTTTACAACCTCATAGGAAGAACAACAATATCAACCAACCAGATCCCCCAGAGCTCCCAGGGACTAAACCACCAAGCAAAAGTACAGAGAGGGTGCCCATAGCTTCAGCTGGATATGTAGCAGAGGATTGCTTTATCAGGTATCACTAGGAAGAGAGCCCCTTGGTCCTATGGAGGCTTGATGACCCAGAATAAAGGAATGCTAGGCCACTGAGGCAGGAGTGGGTGGGCAGGTAGGGGGAACACCCTCGTAGAGGCAGGGGGCTTGTAGAGGGGAAACTGGGAAGAGGTATAACATTTGAAATGTAAAGAAATAAAATAACCAGGAAAAAAATGAAAAAAAAAAGAAAAATCAGGGAAAAAATGGGGAGCAATATTTATATAAACTTGAAACAGGAGGTATTTAGAATAAACATTACAAAGCATTTACAATGTTATTTCCAGATTGCAACAAGATATTGGAGCAAAAAATTCTACATTTGAATAATATAAGGATAGTCTTTATACAATGCACAGAAATATTATCCCTACAATAATGTGTCTTCATAGTCACAGTATTAAATACACTGACTAGGCAAGCATTTTGATTTATCTCAACTGTCTTAAGCTACAGAGATTTTTTTTTTATTTCCCCTTCTCTAATCAGGCCTGTTCAAAAGATACATTAAATTTTTTTCTTTTGTTCCCATGGCAATGAAGTATTTTAATCTTTTCTTTAGATTTTGTTTTATCTGTGGGTTTTCTTAAATTTCTAAGAAGGCTTTCTTTAAGAAGATTTTTGGAAAAGAGTTTAAATGTTAAATACCAAGACAAATAGACTTATTGATGAATAATAAAGAGGAACACTTTGCACTATGAAAATTGAAATTGTCTGCTGGTATGATGTTCTGTGCCCACTGGCTTTTCCTATTGTTCATCTTGTGGCTTGACTCTCTCAAATCCACTGGAAAAGTACATAATAAAGAAATTAGAATGAGGTAACTAAGTTAATGTTTCTTTATTTCACACAAATGCAGAGTCTTTGGAAAGGCACAGGACCAGCTCTTAATTCTGTCCAGTTCAGAAAGTAATTGTGTAAAAATTATCTCAGTTAAGGGGTGCTGTGATTCTGATTTATTTTAATGACATTTTAGCATATTCTACTGAACGGTACTCAGAACAGCCTCTTTTTACAGTGAAATTAACCAAGATAAGACTATAACTGAGAAACTGAAATAATCTAGTTCATGATGCCATTTTCCTATTTTTAAAAATGATGTGACATGTTCAACTTTTGTTTAATTGCAGCTTCCTGATGATTAAACAAATAATAAGGGGACAAATGATAAAAGATAGAAAAGCAGAAGAGGTTGCCCAAAAAAAGTCAAACCATGAAGGGCATGAGCTAATCTTGAACTTAAGATGGTAATGAACCCAGAGAGCACCAGCCAGGAAATTGTTTATAACAAATTGATGTTTTCAAAAAGCATTCAAGGTATAAAGTTCTTTCCTCAATATTCGAATATATCTTCCAGAGTGAAGCCTCTATCACTCACAAATTGCTATGAGTTATTTTGATCAATTAGTCAGACTGCAACTAGTGAGGTCTACATTCTGAGGATATGTAATGGACAGTATTCAAAATTATTTTATAGAAAACCCTGCTTTCTTCAGTATGTTGCTTCTTGAAATTTCTGAAAATTCCAAAAGTTGTATATATCTAAAAATTAAAGTCCAGATGCCACTATTTTACCCCAGGATATGACCTTAAAGTGATGGGATTCACTTCTTTTTAAAATTAATTAACTGCAGGATGTGAATTAAGTAAACATCGTTAGGATCACTTCAGAATGATGACCCTTCGCTTAATCAAATGATACTAAATATGCCACTTGTGTGGAACAGAGGGGCAGGATGCTTCCAGAAGAGTACTTCCTCAGAGCCAAGACTAGCCAGGACTGCATCAGAGCTAAAGGCTTTCATTCAGTCACTCTACTGTATTTTAAGAATGTGTAACTTACATTTAGAAAGCAGTTTTTCTTATTTACTTCCTATACATCATTTCCTGACTCAAGAAAAAAGCAAAATGTCTCTGTGATATCTTTATAACCAGCCCTAGTTTGAATTGTTAATTTGTGCATCCAGATTATACTCAGCAAAGCATGAATCATATAGATCCCATTATGTGATTATGCAAATGCACACTAAATATACAATTACAGACATATATGGGCAGTGAAATTTAATTAATTATTATGACTTAACTCACTTGCTGGATGTAGTTTTATTAACTAACAGTCCACAGATGTGTTTCTTCTATTGATTCATTTACATTTTAATACCAAGTAAAAATGATAAATTATTGTAACAGCAGATGATAAAAACAGATGGAATAAACACAATTGAACCCAAGATGATTTACATAAGTTTGGACTGAACAGTTTGCATTTGGACCACTTTTAAATGCTTTATTCTTGTACTGTAGATTTATTGCCAAAACTTCACAAACAAACCAAAGATACTCAAACTACTGAAGAGGCATTTAACTGCACATATTTAAAGACTATTAAATAACTCTTGAATTGATGAAAAATTATATTTGGAAATATAAAAAAGTAATTTAAAAGATGATGCATAGTAACCTAAAGGTGATATTTATCAAACCACCGAGTACTCTTGAGAACCTTGCACACTTGCAGATACTACTTTCCCTGATGAACAAGCTGTTTTCAAATTAAAGGTCCCAGGACAAGGAGCAGTTGGCCAACATAAAATACACTCCCTGATGTTTTGTGTGTGTGCTTTTTATTTTGTTTTGGTACTTTGTGTCTTGCTGCAATTTTGGAATCTATACATTTGTCCACATATCTTTCCTTGAGAATCCAGAAAAAAGACTTTAAAATCTGACAAAACTTTCTGTATATTAGAAACATATATCTACATTATATGTATTTAAGGTACTATTATTTGTAGCAAGTCAAATTGTTAGTATTTATGAATATTTGTATTACTAAATACTCATTTATTTCTAGAAACTGTGGCTATTAAGATGACATTGCTTAAGAAATTTTCAAATAGCTGGGTGGTATTGGCACACGCCTTTAATCCCAGCACTTGGGAGGCAGAGGCAGGCAGATTTCTGAGTTCGAGGCCAGCCTGGTCTACAGAGTGAGTTCCAGGACAGCCAGGACTACACAGAAACCCTGTCTCGAAAAAAAAAAAAAAAGAAAGAAAGAGAGAAAGAAAGGAAGGAAGGAAGGAAGGAAGGAAGGAAGGAAGGAAGGAAGGAAGGAAGAAAGAGAAGAAAAAAGAAAAAAGAAATTTTCAAAAAATCTTTCAATTTTTAAAATTTTTATTAATTATTTATGAATGTTTTGTGTGTTTACATGGTACATGCCAGAGAGGGCATCAGATCCCATTATGGATTATTGTAAGCCACTGTTAAGTTGCTAGGAATTGAACTCAGGACCTCTGGAAGTGCACCCAGTGCTCTTAACCACTGAGCCATCTCTCCAGGCCCCAATTTTTTTTTAAAAAGAACTTGGCATATAATGTATTTTGAACATATTCTTTCCAACCCTTAACTCCTTCCAGATCCTCCTCACCTCCGTACATGCCCAACTTCATATTCTGTCTCTCTAACTCTCAAAAAACCCATACAAAATAATCAAAATCAAAAACAAAAAAACACTAAGACAAAAAAGTCAAAATGTGAAACAGCAACAACAAAAACCCACAAAATGAAATCTATTGGATCCGTTTTGTGTTGGCCAACTACTCCAGAGCTTGGGGCTTTCCCTAGAGTGTGGTTGATACACTCAGTGACAATCCATTGAGGAAAAAAAAAAAAAACAGATTTTCTTTTGCCCAGTGGGTAACCATTGAAGATATCTTCTTATTTAGGGGTAGGACTCTCTTTAATATACATGTCTTAGTTAGGTTATTATTGCTGTGAAGAGACAGCATGATCAAAGCAACTCTTAAAAAGAAAAATATTTTATTGGAGCTTGCTTAAAATTTCAGAGGTTTAATTTATTATCATCATGGAGGTGTGTGCAAGCAGGCATGGTACTTAATTTGCAGGCAGCAGGGAAAAAGAGTGCCTAGCTTGAGCATATGACACCTCAAAGCCTGCCTCCACAGTGACACACTTCCTACAACAAGGCCACACCTGCTCCAATAAAGCCACACCCCCTAATAGTGCCACTCTCTATGAGGCCAGCATTCAAACACATGAGTCTATGGGGATCATTTCTATTTAAATACTCATAATATATATTACTCATATATTTACATGTTATATATAGCTGTATAATTTATGTTGATATATTATATATAATATATTAAAACCATGTATGCATTTTACATAAATATAGAATAATATGATTTCTTCAGATATTATTTACCCCATGTTCCTCCTCTTTACGTTTTGATCTTTCTTTCTCTACCTCATTTGGAATCTCGCTAATAGTTTTTCCGTTTTCCATCTTGCTATTCTCAAGCTATAGTCCCCATGAGTGCTCCTTAACTTCTCTAATTTCTGTGGTTACTCTTTATTTTATTCTCTCACTTGAATATTTTGAGCTTGGAACCACAAATGAGAGAGAGCATGTGGTTTGTCTTCCTGAGTCTGGGTAACTTCATTCAATGTAGTCTCTAAGTCAATCATTTACCCATAAATTTCATTTATCCTTACAGATAAATAGTACTCTATTGCGTATAGGCATCATATTTTGAATATCTATCTGTTACAGGACATTCAGATTATTTTCATATCCTTGCTGTTGTAAATAGAATACCAATGAACACTGTTGAGTAAGTATCCATAGAGTATGATGTTGGGTATATGCCAAGGAGTGGCATAGATTGGTTATATAATAGGTTTATTTATAGTTTTTTATTAGTACTTATACTGGCTTCCAAAGTATTTATACTAATTTGCATTCCCATTAACACTGAATGGGCATCCTGTTTTTCCACAACTTTGCCAACATTTGTTAATTGATCTCAGCCATTTTGAATGAAGTCATATGTAAACTCAAAATTATTTTAACTTAAATTTCATTAATTGCTAAGGATGGTGAACATTTTTGAAGTATTTCTTATACATTTTTATTTGTTCTTTCAAGAATTCTGTTTAGATCCCTAATGAATTTTTTTAATGGTCATTTGTTTTCTCCATTCTTTGTAAATTCTTTTGTTGTTCTTGTTGTTCATCTTTTTTTATTATTTATTTTTTATCCACTGTGAAGTTTAATTTTTTTATCCCAATCTGCTTCTATACCATTTTAATTACATGCAAGTATTAAAGTCAGTTCTAGGTTGAGGAAATAGCAGTATAATAGAGGCAAATAGTCAAGGGACAAGCAAGACAATAAACACAAAGAGTAAAAGAACAAGCAAGGCAAAAAACAAAGTCCTGTGATCACTATTTCTAAGGGCTTACCAGAATGACCAAAATATCTGAACCTACTTTCCTATCCTAGCCTAAAGTCATTTTCATGTCTAAAGCCTACTTCTTTGTTCTAGCCTAAGATTTAGATGCTGCCTGAAATTACTTCTGTGTTCTAGCCTAATGTCAGATTCCTGCCTGAAGCATATTTCCTTGTTCTTGTCCAATGTCAAATTTCTGCCAAGCAGCCCCAAAATTTCTCCACATTTCCCCCTTTTTATTTCATAAACAAGACTGAGCCTTTCTTAGGTCATTCTGTCAGGTATGCCTTCCTTACCCATCATAGAATATGCATTATCAAAAGCAATACACTTCTGACTTAGGTTGGCAATGCAGAATATTACTTGTCCTTGGCTTGCCAGCCTGTTAATTTAATAACTCTAAATGGGGGTTCATTTTCAATTTCAAGCCATGTACTTTGGCTGATACATATTGATGTTGTTAAAGACAAGCTTTAACATGATGTGCAGGAGTAAAATTATTCCCAGGACAAAAAGGGCTAGCATGATCAAGCTACATGTGCCATTCTTTTTTTTTTTATTGGATATTTTATTTACATTTCATATGTTATCCCCTTACCCCATCCCCCACCCACCCGGGAACCCCCCATCCCCTTACCCCTCCACCTTCTTCTCTGTGGATGTAACCCCCACCTACCCCCCCCCACTCCCACTTCCCCACCCTCAAAATTCCCACCCCCTGGGGCGTCCAGCCTTCATGAGGTCAAGGATCTCATCTTCCACCTGTGCCCGGCAGGGCCCTCTACTCTTACATATTCAGCTGAAGCCCTGGATCCCTCCATAAGTGCTCCCAGGCTGGTGGTTAGGACCCTGGGAGCTGTGGTTGGTTGGTATTGTTGCTCTCCTCATGGGGCCACAAACACTTTCAGCTCCTTCAGTCCTCACTCTAACTCCTCCATTGAGAACCTCATGATCAGTTCAATGGCTAGTTGTGAGCATCTGCCTCTGAATATGTCAGACTCTTGAAGGCCTCTGAGGAGACATCCATATCAGGCCCTTATCGGCATGTACTTCCTGACTTCCACATCAGCATCTACCTTTGGTGACTGCACATGGGATGGATACTCAGGTGGAAAGGTCTTCAGACGGCCCCTCCTTCAGTTTTTGTCCCTCGCTTTGTCTCCATATTTGCTCCCTTGAGTATTTTGTTGCTCCTTCTAAGAAGGACCGAATCACCCCCACTTGGTCTTCCTTCTTTATGGGCTTCATGTGGCCTGTGAGTTGCATCTTGGGCATTTCAAGGTTCTGGGCTAATGTCCAATAATCAGTGAGTGAATACCATGTGTGTTCTTTTGTGATTGGCTTACTTCACTCAGGATGATAATTTCTAGTTCCATCCATTTACCTAGGAAACTCTCAAATTCATTGTTTTTAATAGCTGAGTAATACTCCATTGTGTAAATATACCACATTTTTTGAATCCATTACTCAGTTGAAGGACATCTGGGTTCTTTCCAGCTCCTGGCTATTATAAATAAGGCTGCTATGAACATAGTTGAGCATATGTCCTTGTTATATGTTCGAGCATCTTCTGGGTATATGCCTAGGAGTGGTATAGCTGGATCCTCGGGTAATGCTATGTCCAATTTTCTGAGGAACCGCCACACTGATTTCCAAAGTGATTGCACCAACTTGCAGTCCCACCAACAATGGAGGAGTGTTCCTCTTTCTCCACACCCTCGCCAGCATCTACTATCACCTGAGTTCTTAATCTTAGCCATTCTGACTGGTGTGAGATGGAATCTCAGAGTTGTTTTGATTTGCATTTCCCTGATGACTAAGGACATTGAACATTTCTTTAGGTGCTTCTCGGCCATTCGAGCTTCTTCCATTGAAAATTCTTTGTTAAGCTCTATACCTCATTTTTTAATAGGGTAATTTGGTTGTCTGGTGTCTACTTTCTTGAGTTCTTTGTATATATTGGATATTAGCCCTCTATCAGATGTAGGATTGGTAAAAATCTTTTCCCAATTTGTTGGTTGTCGTTTTGTCCTATTGTGAGTGTCCTTTGCCTTACAGAAACTTTGCAATTTTATGAAGTCCCATTTGTCAATTCTTGATCTTAGAGCATATGCCATTGGTGTTCTGTTCAGGAACTTTTCCCCTGTGCCCAAGTATTCAAGGGTCTTCCCCACCTTCTCTTCTATTAGTTTCAGTGTATCTGGTTTTATGTGGAGGTCCTTTATCCACTTAGACTTGAGCTTTGTACAAGGAGATAAGAATGGATCAATTTTCATTCTTCTACATGTTGTCCTCCAGTTGAATCAGCACCATTTGTTGAAAATGCTGTCCTTTTTCCACTGGACAGTATTAGCTCCTTTGTCAAAGATCAAGTGACCATAGGAGTGTGTGTTCATTTCTGGGTCTTCAATTCTATTCCATTGATCTTCCTGCCTGTCTCTGTACCAATACCACGTAGTTTTTATCACTATTGCTCTGTAGTACAGCTTGAGGTCAGGAATGGTGACTCCTCCAGAGGTTCTTTGAGAATAGTTTTAGCTATCCTGGGTTTTTTGTTATTCCATATGAATTTGAGAATTTCCTTTTCTGACTCTGTGAAGAATTAAGTTGGGATTTTAATGGGGATTGCATTGAATCTGTAGATTACTTTTGGCAAGATGGCCATTTTTATTATATTAATCCTGCCAATCCATGAGCATGGGAGATCTTTCCATCTTCTGAGATCTTCTTCAATTTCTTTCTTCAGGGACTTGAAGTTCTTGTCGTACAGGTCTTTCACTTGCTTGGTTAGATTCACACCAAGGTATTTCACGTTATTTGCAACTATTGTGAAGGGTGTCATTTCCCTAATTTCTTTTTCAGTCTGTTTATCTTTCATGTAGAGGAAGGCTACTGATTTGTTTGAGTTGATTTTATAACCAGCCACTTTGCTGAAGTTGTTTATCAGGTTTAGGAGTTCTCTGGTGGAAGTTT